>NC_057798.1:296921799-296949216 GCF_018294505.1 Triticum aestivum | reverse complement strand
AATAAGTTCACGCTTCCATGTTTCGGATTGAAATATCTGGCGGCCCCAATTCCAGCCCTGCAAAATCTCCCTTCTCCATCGTCCGCTTACGTGACCAGATTGCTCAAATCCCTAATTTACCGCCAACCCAAGCAAAGTTCAAATTGCCCCTCATCTCGTCTGTTTCCCCACCACTGTGCTGGAAGAAGACGACGATCATGCTTCACCACCGCACCGGAGCTACCTCATCTACGCCCTCGTCCACCACACCGGGTGGTCCACCAACAACGTCGGTTGTCGCAGCCGACATGCCTCACAGACACCGACTTCCACCGCATCAGGTGCGCTTCACCGACGCCGTCTCCCACCTCACCGGGGTTACTTCACCAAGCACATCGTCGCACCTCCGCCCCCCGAGGCCGCTGGGGCTTCACCAACGGTCTCATCCACTGCATCATAGCGCTCTGCTACCACTCAAGATCTATATCCGTGCACGGCCAGCCAACGCTAGCGCATCACTCTCAACGGCTCTGAAGTGACCCGCACTCTAGCTAGGGGAGCATTCCCAAACGCCGGCCCGAACTAGTTATCCACATATCACTCCCTTGTGCACTGTTCTGACGATGTTTGGATATCCTTTCATTGCTCTCTTAGCTTACACGCCTATGAAACTCTGACTTTAACTCTTATTTATTCTGGAGATATCATCTAAAACAAGAAAAACCATTTTTTAGCGAAGCATGACGGTGCTACGGGATCCGGTACACATCCTACACACCCGTATAACCTTGTAAGTATCTGTTCTCTGGTACAACAGCAAGGTCGATTCCTCTTATTTGATCAACCATTCGCCATGTCAAAAATGCAGAGGGGGATGCAAGGAGCACAAGGCCTGCACATCCAAGCTAGTGGTAACATGCACTTGTACATGGAACATCCCAAGTGCAAGTAGAGCTGAAGTGAGCCTATACAATGAGATAGCATAAGTCCCTGCATTTCATTTAATTTGTACTGGCATGCATGTATGATTTGTGTGTAGTGGTAGATCCATGAATTCAAGTTACCAGGGGCGAACATTTAACTTAAAAAATACGAAGGCACTTGCACTTTGGAAATCAACATAACTTGAGAAATGTGAAGCTACGCGCACTTTGAAAACCAGCTAATGATCCAAAGTAGTTCAGATTATAAAACACTAAATGATGCAAGCACCAAAAAACACAAAATGCAACATGGTGTACAAGGACTACAAACATGGTCTGTACCTGCTTGAATTATTTGTTCTCTAGCTGAAAATATCAAAGTGTAATTGCACCTATAACCAGTGCGCAAACCGCATATCAATATATCTATCCTGCACAAGTATGACAATAGTTTCAAACAACAGATTAGAAAAGTATTTATGCTACGCTATCATGATACAGGACTTTTTGGTAGATGCCCTCGATGTTTCCTCAAGCCATGAAAATGTACTATAATTTGCTTGTCATCAATGCCTGCAAATCTCTATGTCTCTCTCAACATAGCAGATCATCATTAGACACTAAATCCTTCAATGGGAGCTTGCAAAATGCTTGCATTAGATCCCTCATTAGACACTATATGTTCATCACCAGGAGCATGTAAAATGTTTGCATCAAATCCTTCATTAGCAGTCTGTTCATTGGACACTTAAGGCTCAAGAACAACATGAGCTTGTATGTTTGCACTAGAAACTTAATTAGACACACCAGATTCAGTCAGTTCAGTTTTGATTGGGGAGTTATAAAATAAGAGGAAATTGGTTTCATTTTCCAATAGGTTCCCTACAGACAACCAGTTTCACAACACCGTTAGGTTTAACTATGGCCAGAAATTGAACAGTTGAATTAGATATAATCAGGGATGTGATGTACCTGCTTGTTGCGCATGCTACTCATGCAAGCTGCGACTATCCGTTTGCGCAAGCTCGATGCCATGCCCATGCTGCCGCCACTGCCTCCCACGCAGGCTACACCCAGGGTTGGATCTCCATCTTCTTGTCCTTCTGTTCGCTTGAAGCCCGGCGACCGCCCTCCAATGAGGGTGCAAGGAAGTGTTGTGTCAGTCTGTCCAGTGGCGGCTAGGTTACGAGCGAACCAGGCTGGAGGCTGGAGCGAACAAATTGGGATTTTTCATGCCGTCGATCGATATGGGAGGCGCTCGTTTGGGCAGCGAGCCTACTATAGGGCCTGCCTTGCACTTATGTTATCGGCCCATCCAAATTGAAACATTTTTCTTCATTTTTTACATTTCCTGCTCATGCATTGGGACAAACAAAACCAGCCTGGGCCAACCTGGACGATTCAAACTAGGGCACACTTTCCAGCCACCCGAGGCGGCTACCCATACCATCCCCTATGGTGGTGTCGCCCCTTTTTGCGTGTATGATTGGGGTAGTGCAAAATATTCTAGTGGCGCTTTTGATTTACCCACAGAATGGTTGAATTTCTTGTTTCTATGAACCGAGTTTGCCAATAATGTGAAGGATGTCAGTCTTTTCATCCTATTGTAGATTGCTTAGATCTCGATATGCCAAATGTAATCGCATGAAATATACAGTAAAAGCCAGTGTGATGTGTGTGGCTACAACTAGTCTGACTACATGTCCTCATATAACATATCAAGGACGCACCATCTTACCAGATTAACCATTCGACTTACCAATGCAGTGTGGGTAGAAAGAAGTATTGGGACCGCGTATCCAAGCAATTGAAACCATGGACTCCTTCGTAGAACCTTGTAAGCGAAAAAGAAGTTGCAGTGTGCCTGTACAAAGAGCGAGTGTAACTTTACCTGCTTCTCGAAATTTTAGTTAGACACTTATTGCAAAATTACGTTGCTTGGCTTAATTTAGTTTGCTACTGATTACATAATGCCATAGCTTGTTAATCCTATTATAGAATGTTCCTATCTATGTGTTTGACACTTACTATTAAGAATTACCTGTTTGCCTGAACTTAAATAGCTACTTGTTTGTTTAACTACTTTGCTGCTGCAAAAATCGGTTACAATGATGTTAATAACCACTTTTCAACATCCAATTAAAACTCTTTAATTCCATGTTTGTTATCTGGTTTGATTTTATAACTCCTAGTTGAGATTTTTTCTAACTTCAACTTTTTTGAATCCAATCAGAACTTTAATGGCAAAACAGGTTAGCCCAAGATCAAAGAGCGAGGTCCCCATGGGCGTTGTATCATCCCACAGCAGTGGCACCGGCCCAATTGTGCATTATGAATTGCCAACTACTGATGCTCTAGAGGCTAAACAAGTGGTAGAAAGATATTCTGCTTCTGCACTTAGAGATGAAGTTGTCATGTTGAGGAAGCAAACAGCACAATCACAAGCAGTACTCAAGACAACCATTAAATAATTGGTGGATTTGAAAACGAAGCAAGCTGAGACTGACCGCATTGTTAAGGTCTTGAAGGAAAAAAGGAAATTAAATTCCCACTTGGTAAATCATAGGTTAAATGTTCTTTCCATCGTTGAGTAACCTTTGTGTTGTTTGTTCATGTAATCAATCTAACCATTTGTTTTAGAGATCATGTAATAATTGTTTTTTTGGTTTGTAATTTTATTTAAGCACAAGTCTGTATTAATTGATAAGACTCGAAGACATTTCATTTTGATTGTTGTCCCAGACCTAAAAATATGTCAATTTGGCTGAATGTGCATTCAGCAATAATAGTAGTATAGATGGACCATAAGTGGCACACATCCGAAAGGTCCAAGATGCTGTAGTAGCTTCGCTAAAAAAAGGATGTTGTTCTAGCAAAAAACGTACAGTGGCCTGGCTTATGTATGTTAGTTGATACTATTGATTCATAGACTCTATAAGTGTTTATATGTCTGTTAGTTATGTACATTCTTGGTTGATGGACTCGGTATTTGAATCATGATACATCGCTTGTGTACATATCTAAATGGGAGTACACACTATGCTACATGTGACATTTGAGTTTGACATAAAGTGTTCCAAATATTCGAATTCACCTTAAACTGGATTCTAGCTTTTGAATTTGAGTATCGGCATTTGTAAAACATATTCACATATGACAGTGGAATACCTCTTTGTCGTGCTTTTGAAGATATATAAAAACACATAGAATGATTTATAAAGATTCGTATAGGAATACAAAATGGATTCAAATTTAGTTGCCAGGGTAAACATGGATGCTTATTGTCCCAAAATTCAAAAGAACCGGCAAAATGTCCACTCCCACGTCGGCTACCCGAAGCCAAGTGTTTGGAAGATGGAAATTACTGTCTACCCATTACACGGACAATCCATCGCCCCGATTTCCACTGCTCTCAATAGGGGTAGGTTAGTAACTTCAATTAGACGTGACACGACCACCGCTGAGCCCATTCCAAAACGGTGGGCTCCGAACATGGGTGGCAAAACACATTTGATTCAAGATTGTCCGAAAGACCTCTGTTTCTCCCTCCATTTCCCCATTCATACACGGTGGGCGGGAAAACTAACTCGACTCAACCGAAATCGATGTAGGCAAATATTTTCAATAGGGGCAGGTTTGTAACTTCACTCAAACATGACACAACTGCCCTACCTGTCAGCCCCGTTCATACACCGTGGGCGCCAACCATGGGCGCTAGACACCCTCTCCTCGCTCGAAACCGCTTTGGGAAAATATTGGTGAGATCTGAGATTACCATCCAATCCCCAACCGACGAGACGTCCAAATTTTAAACGGGTGCTAAGTTCGTAACTTTCCCATATTTCAGACAGGAGCGTCCCGAAAACATGGTTCCCCGTACCTCTCCCTCCATTTTCCCATTCATACACCGCCCACGCTAGAACACCATCCCCACACCAGCCTCCTCCGTCTGCCACCCCATCCATCGCCGCCGTCCTCCATCCCATCCATCGCCGCCGTCCTCCACCATGCCGAAGCGCCTACCAAGACCGCGTCGTCCACTGCTAGAGATGGACATTTCTCATCCACAGTGACAGACCAAGAGCCTTGCATCGCGTCCTCTTGCTTCATCAGTGCCGTCGTGCACTTTACAGGGGCTGCTCACACGACCTTCACTTCCACCGCAACGGGACTTATCCCCTGACGCACCCGTCTACCATCGTAGATCTGCTTCAACGCCACCGACAGCCATCGCACCCCCGATGCCTATATGGTGCCGCAAGAGAGGTGGTACTTCATATCTCCTCATCTTTTTGATCTCAACTAGAAAATAGATCGTAACTTGGTTACTCTACTTTCTTTTCATCTCTACGGATTTAGTTCTTAGTTCGAGGCAAACAATAGATGCTAAATATCATTCTCCAGCTTGCAGCTTCAAATCTACCATGGCACAATCATAATACGGTTTAACTGATCATGTTGGTTCCGTGGTGGTTTCTTTAATAGAAATTGGAGGGGAAACCCTCTTTTGCTAAAACAAATATGCTTAGGGTTTCCCCCTTTTATGATTACTATACGATCAGAATACGTGCTTCGTGTCATAATAGCACTGCTCCACCCATCAAGCTAAACAAGCTTAGTTGTTCAAATACGAATCTGATATTATTAAAATAGAGTCGTTTAATTGGTTAGATAAATGCTCCTAATTTAGTTTCGAAAATCCATGTTCGCTGCTCAGGTGTGTATCATTGTAACCATTCGACTTACCAATGCAGTGTGGGTAGAAAGAAGTATTGGGACCGCGTATCCAAGCAATTGAAACCATGGACTCCTTCGTAGAACCTTGTAAGCGAAAAAGAAGTTGCAGTGTGCCTGTACAAAGAGCTAGTGTAACTTTACCTGCTTCTCGAAATTTTAGTTAGACACTTATTGCAAAATTACGTTGCTTGGCTTAATTTAGTTTGCTACTGATTACATAATGCCATAGCTTGTTAATCCTATTATAGAATGTGCCTATCTATGTGTTTGACACTTACTATTAAGAATTACCTGTTTGCCTGAACTTAAATAGCTACTTGTTTGTTTAACTACTTTGCTGCTGCAAAAATCAGTTACAATGATGTTAATAACCACTTTTCAACATCCAATTAAAACTCTTTAATTCCATGTTTGTTATCTGGTTTGATTTTATAACTCCTAGTTGAGATTTTTTCTAACTTCAACTTTTTTGAATCCAATCAGAACTTTAATGGCAAAACAGGTTAGCCCAAGATCAAAGAGCGAGGTCCCCATGGGCGTTGTATCATCCCACAGCAGTGGCACCGGCCCAATTGTGCATTATGAATTGCCAACTACTGGTGCTCTAGAGGCTAAACAAGTGGTAGAAAGATATTCTGCTTCTGCACTTAGAGATGAAGTTGTCATGTTGAGGAAGCAAACAGCACAATCACAAGCAGTACTCAAGACAACCATTAAATAATTGGTGGATTTGAAAACGAAGCAAGCTGAGACTGACCGCATTGTTAAGGTCTTGAAGGAAAAAAGGAAATTAAATTCCCACTTGGTAAATCATAGGTTAAATGTTCTTTCCATCGTTGAGTAACCTTTGTGTTGTTTGTTCATGTAATCAATCTAACCATTTGTTTTAGAGATCATGTAATAATTGTTTTTTTGGTTTGTAATTTTATTTAAGCACAAGTCTGTATTAATTGATAAGACTCGAAGACATTTCATTTTGATTGTTGTCCCAGACCTAAAAATATGTCAATTTGGCTGAATGTGCATTCAGCAATAATAGTAGTATAGATGGACCATAAGTGGCACACATCCGAAAGGTCCAAGATGCTGTAGTAGCTTCGCTAAAAAAAGGATGTTGTTCTAGCAAAAAACGTACAGTGGCCTGGCTTATGTATGTTAGTTGATACTATTGATTCATAGACTCTATAAGTGTTTATATGTCTGTTAGTTATGTACATTCTTGGTTGATGGACTCGGTATTTGAATCATGATACATCGCTTGTGTACATATCTAAATGGGAGTACACACTATGCTACATGTGACATTTGAGTTTGACATAAAGTGTTCCAAATATTCGAATTCACCTTAAACTGGATTCTAGCTTTTGAATTTGAGTATCGGCATTTGTAAAACATATTCACATATGACAGTGGAATACCTCTTTGTCGTGCTTTTGAAGATATATAAAAACACATAGAATGATTTATAAAGATTCGTATAGGAATACAAAATGGATTCAAATTTAGTTGCCAGGGTAAACATGGATGCTTATTGTCCCAAAATTCAAAAGAACCGGCAAAATGTCCACTCCCACGTCGGCTACCCGAAGCCAAGTGTTTGGAAGATGGAAATTACTGTCTACCCATTACACGGACAATCCATCGCCCCGATTTCCACTGCTCTCAATAGGGGTAGGTTAGTAACTTCAATTAGACGTGACACGACCACCGCTGAGCCCATTCCAAAACGGTGGGCTCCGAACATGGGTGGCAAAACACATTTGATTCAAGATTGTCCGAAAGACCTCTGTTTCTCCCTCCATTTCCCCATTCATACACGGTGGGCGGGAAAACTAACTCGACTCAACCGAAATCGATGTAGGCAAATATTTTCAATAGGGGCAGGTTTGTAACTTCACTCAAACATGACACAACTGCCCTACCTGTCAGCCCCGTTCATACACCGTGGGCGCCAACCATGGGCGCTAGACACCCTCTCCTCGCTCGAAACCGCTTTGGGAAAATATTGGTGAGATCTGAGATTACCATCCAATCCCCAACCGACGAGACGTCCAAATTTTAAACGGGTGCTAAGTTCGTAACTTTCCCATATTTCAGACAGGAGCGTCCCGAAAACATGGTTCCCCGTACCTCTCCCTCCATTTTCCCATTCATACACCGCCCACGCTAGAACACCATCCCCACACCAGCCTCCTCCGTCTGCCACCCCATCCATCGCCGCCGTCCTCCATCCCATCCATCGCCGCCGTCCTCCACCATGCCGAAGCGCCTACCAAGACCGCGTCGTCCACTGCTAGAGATGGACATTTCTCATCCACAGTGACAGACCAAGAGCCTTGCATCGCGTCCTCTTGCTTCATCAGTGCCGTCGTGCACTTTACAGGGGCTGCTCACACGACCTTCACTTCCACCGCAACGGGACTTATCCCCTGACGCACCCGTCTACCATCGTAGATCTGCTTCAACGCCACCGACAGCCATCGCACCCCCGATGCCTATATGGTGCCGCAAGAGAGGTGGTACTTCATATCTCCTCATCTTTTTGATCTCAACTAGAAAATAGATCGTAACTTGGTTACTCTACTTTCTTTTCATCTCTACGGATTTAGTTCTTAGTTCGAGGCAAACAATAGATGCTAAATATCATTCTCCAGCTTGCAGCTTCAAATCTACCATGGCACAATCATAATACGGTTTAACTGATCATGTTGGTTCCGTGGTGGTTTCTTTAATAGAAATTGGAGGGGAAACCCTCTTTTGCTAAAACAAATATGCTTAGGGTTTCCCCCTTTTATGATTACTATACGATCAGAATACGTGCTTCGTGTCATAATAGCACTGCTCCACCCATCAAGCTAAACAAGCTTAGTTGTTCAAATACGAATCTGATATTATTAAAATAGAGTCGTTTAATTGGTTAGATAAATGCTCCTAATTTAGTTTCGAAAATCCATGTTCGCTGCTCAGGTGTGTATCTCTACAGGGTGCCCACGGTGGGCCGCGGTGCACCCTGGGATTTTGGGTCATCCCAGGCCCCGATTCCCTCTCTTCTGCTGCGCGCTTCCGATCTCTACTCGCCCCCAGCTGCCTACCTTGCCGGCAACTTGTCGTCTCTGGATGGCATGACTCTAGGAAGAGACGCCAGACTAACAGGAAGCCAGGAGCCGCTCGCCCAACAGCGTCACCACTTCCCGGGCGCGCCGCCGTGCCTACCTTCCCAGTCTGTTCAGGGCTCGGGAGTGCAGCACCCACTAAGCCAACCCGATTTATCCTGAGATACGTCCTCAACACTTATTAGCCACTCCTCATCACCCATTTTCTAATTGAGTCATTACTCATTATGCAGGACTATCATGAGGGTTTGGTGTATGCTGAGTGCTACCTACACTTAATGGTTCAGATGTATTTCAGTAATCTTTAGTACGTGTAAAGTTCATAGGGTTTCAAAATTCCGGCCCTAGGAACAGACACTAGTGATTTTGGATTGTTGGTCGTAGTAACATTGACCCAGATTACTACTGCAAGCCATGTTTGTTGACAATTTTACTTGTCTTTCTTACTCATTCGATATAATATCCAATTATTCACGTTGATTAGTTGCAAACAATAAGTGCTAGACAAACTGCTAGATTTAAATTTTGGACAGTCTCTTACTACAGTTACAATTCTGCATACTTGTCCTAGTAAGCTCACAAGTAAATGATTGATTCACTTCATCTATGCTTGCCTTGTCATATTTGTTGTCAATATTCTTTTAGGGTGGACCACCCTGTTTCAAAATACAGGAGCCGTAGACATGAGTGAATAGTATTTCTCTGTGTGATATTTTCCATCATGTGTGGGCAACGAATATTGCATTGTATAGAAAGAAAGTGTCATTTCCAGCTTTTACATAAGCTTCGATCTTTTACATGGAATACAATCTACCTACTTGCTTTGTGTCGCACTACCAACACTCCACCCTTGAAGCTAAACATTATGCCACTCATAATTCCTTAGTTTATTTGTTCAAATACGAATTTGATATGATTCAAATGTTCCTACTTCAGTTTTGAAATGTGTGTCTGCCTGTTATGGAGACATAAGGGGTTTGTATTTCTGTGTGTGGTCTGGTCAGCATGGTTTGGGGTAAACTTTGCATATGCAGAGGTTTATAGGGAGACACTCTTCGAGTTGAATCCGCAATGCATTCCATAGATAATCTGACTACTTTTTATGTTTTCATGAATCTCAGATTCTGAACAACATCATAATGATTATGAGCTTGCGCGCATGAAAAGAATAAAGCAGAACAATGCCATGGCTATCAAACTTGGCATTAAGGGACTAAAATCAAGTCTGGATGCAATGCAATGCAAACACTGTCCACCTACGGATTCATGCTCAGAATATGATCCTAACCATGATTCTAAGCTAGAGGGAGACCTAAGTCAATGTAGCTCCCTAGTGGAGGAGTCAGAGGCAGATGCCCTATCTTATTCACCCATCAAGGTGCTTGCTCTAACTTCCCAGGGTTATATTGGTCGCACATATCTTGCAACCGATGCTTTACATTGCTTCTACTTTTTTGCACCGCCATTAGCTTCATTTACACATCATGCATGTGAATACGCCCTACCTATCCATTTTCAGTACATACTCCATCTGTCATCATACCATATTTACACATTCAAATGATGTTCTTGTGTATCAGATGTTCAAAAGGAAGAGGGTGATTGCTGATCATGGAGGAGCACAAGCAAAGAATTTGGAAAAGGTACTCACACCTGATAAATCAAATAGCCCATTAGGTGTAGTTGCAATATCACCTGACCCACAAAACACCCCAACTCTAGTAGACTCTAGCCCTACTACACTAGTCATTTCTAATGCCACAACTCAGCAGACCCAACTGCAGCAAATAGTATGATGATGCTAGTTGACATAGCAGTAGCTCTATGACACAAAAACCCCATTCCAGCAAAGAGTACACCAAATCATGTTGCCAAATCCCTTTTCTAACCAGAGCGAGCCCCAATTGCAGCAAATAGGACCCCTGTTCCATTTCTTCCTAGTTTAGAACACGAAGCTTATATTGTTGTCAGGAACTTTGTGTGCGTCTTTCCTTCATGGAAAGATTATACCGCAGACATAGAATAGTTTCTAGTATTCCTCCTCAACTTATGCGTATGTAATGTACTAATGGTATTCATGGTAATTACTGCATATATTTCTGCTCACAGAAGACACAAGATTTCATTCTTTTAAGTAGGCGAGGAACTAACAGGATTGTCAAGACGAGCAAGGGTTGGTTGCGCTTTTCAAGCACTCGTTGATGAAGTATCGTTCCTACCTGAGGCAAGCGCACTTCGATGGCAAGCCTCTAAATGAAATTTTTGTAAAGTCTCCGGTGCTACATTTATTTGACGGTGACTGGAATAATCTTGTTACACATTGGTCTCGTCTACATCATAAGGTACTGTCTATGATATCACATCAAAATTTCAACTACATTTCTGCATTTGCCTTAACGTCTCACTTGTATGAAAACTGTTACTAGAAGAACATTCATTCTCAAGGCACCACAGAATCTTGCAACTATACTGCACACTGCATTGCTCTTGTGATTACCTCTTGCCCTATATCACCAAACTTACTTTCATAGCTGTTTGATTATGTAGCATCACTGCACATGTTAGCCTCGTTATCGTCCATTTGGTGGACATTATAAGATCCGTATGGACTCTTACATAAGTTTAGAATCAACCCAATGCTTTTGAAGAGGTTTAGCTCTGCAGTCCTCTTGTAAGGACTGAATGTCGTCTATCACTGTACTTACATAAACAGCTACTCCCTCCGTCCCATAATACAAGAACGTTTTGTACAGTACACCAGTGTTCAAAACACTCTTGTATTATGGGATGAGGTATTGGTTCATTGTGTAGCATTCTGCATCTTATCTCCCTCACCCACCATTTACTAAAAAAGATCAGATCTATATTTAATCTTACCAAAAAGTAGAGTACAAAGACAATGCTAGTGCAGAAGTGTAGCCCATTGCTCTTGTCAGTACATTTTGTCCAGTAACGCTTGTACTTCCAGGGATTGGTCTTTGATTATGTAGCATCAACCTGCATCTTATCTTCATTATCCTCTATCCCTTCCAGTATTATCATATCTATAATTACTCTCTCCAAAATGTAGAGTACATGCAATGCTTATGAAGAAGATTTTGTGATGAAATTCTTGAGATATCCTTCCCTTGACATGGAGAAGGGCATTATAAAGCCGGTGTTAACTGGTAATGTAAGTTAGTCCTTCTAAATCCTTTATCCTCAACTATTGTTTAATTTGCTCATAATCCCTATCGTTTACTGATGTTTAGTTTGCTGTTTCTATCAAAATGCATGTTCACAATAACCGTAAGTTCTAAGTTTTACTTGTAAAACCAAATTCCTTATTCATACCATGCACATTACTCAATACTACCTATATGTATGCTTGTTTTTGTGGATCTATAATCCAGTGTGTGGTGAAGCAGCCCACGTTTGCACCTTGTCATCTCCTATTTTATCTTACTGATGTGGCTGATGATATGAACAACATGCCATGCACGTTAACCAAAATAGATACAATGATTGTGTTTGCCCTTCATCTATGCTTGTTATGTTTACATGGTAATCTAGTAGTGTGGTGAAGCTCCCCTCATTATGAACAAAGCCAAATTATGCTATCGATATTTTGAACTTACTCTTTATTTTTTAATTTGAAATTGGATGGAATTGACAGCACAGTTATCATCTTTGTTTCTACATGTGCAAAACCTGTCATCTCTTTGCTTGTTTCAGGGTGATATGCCTGATGGCATGCACAAGTCTGCTGAAGGCTGTGAGACAAACCCAACATATATTGCAGCAAAGAAGGCAAACCATCTTGAAGACAACGAGACAACCCCAAAGTCTTGTCTTGATGCAGTGTTCAAGTTACATGAGACTTGCAGTCAGACAAGCTCACATAATTCGTTGTCTGAATCAGTTCGACTTCTTCAGTCCCATGTTCTAGCAGAAAGGCATTCTGCAACTCAACTTCGAATTGAAGTCCTATCTCGAAGAAAGATTGCGGAGAACACTAGTGAGAACCTCATTGCTAAATAGCTACACCTGGAAGCTATGACCGACATGCTAGGCCGGTCTCATAGCCTTGCTCAGCAGCTTGCGCAGCAGTTCCCGCGCAAAGCTAACCTTTCTTGAACTGTCTTGGACGTGGTCTCGGTTCAGTATTATTTTGTTACGCTGCAATGGTGCCCAGTTTTTGTAATCTGCTTCTTCGTTGCGATTTATGATCACTGGTGGAGAACTTCGATGCCCAGTGGTTGTAATATACCATAAATCCTTTATTGTATAGTGTAGGTTTATTCTTAGTTACTATGCCGTAATTTCTTTATTGTATAGAGTAGATTTTTTCTTAATTCCTACTAGTTACTTCCATCATTCGCTACCTAAAAAAAATCTGATGTAGTCGACCGGGCTGAAACATTCGGCTCTAACGAGCCTGGTTTTTAGCGGGCCACAATTGGGATGGCCTGCATCTCTCTTGGGCCCGAATGATTGGGGCCTTCAAACTTAGCGCCAGGCCCACAACTTACTCCGTCCTATATTCAGCCCAAATTTTAGTTGGGCATTTTGTGGACCCATCGCTTAGTTTGGCCCAGGTAGCGTTGGCCCATTAACATGCTGAATATTCTACTAGCTTGTTACGTCCAAGATGAAACCATGGGCCTTTAGCAGGCCAAAATGCATGTTGGGCCTCAATTTTCACTAGTCGTCGACGGGCCTTCAGCAGGCAGAAATGTAGACCAGGGCTTTTTGGGCCAAGTTATATGACGGGTCATTACCAGGCCAAAACATATCTTGGGCCTTAGTTGGCCCACCGATATCATGGGCCTTTAAGAGACTGAAAGCTTAGTACAGGCATCAACGGGCCAAATTATATGACAAGCCTTTAACATGCCCAAAGTCACATTGGGTTGAACTGTTGCCACCTTTATCATGGGCCGTTAGTGGGCCATATGTCGCGTTGGACCATATATGGCCCATGGGCAGCACGGGCCATTCCGAGGCCGAAAGAAACACCGGGCTAAAATTGTGACGCCCCGAGACCGACGCTCCATAAGATTTCCAGCTATTCCGACTTTTGTCGCGCGATGTATTTGTTTGTTGCATTCTTCTTAGCATCATTTGCATTGCATCATGTCATCATGCCAGCATGTCATTTAATTTTAAAAACTCATCTAAATAAAAACGTATGGATCTTTGGTCCATTTAAATCGAAGGATTCACATGGTGATTTCTCTTTATAACATATCCTCTCGATATTTAGGGAGTTATAATAAATATTCCATTAGTTTGGAATTAACCGCAACACACTTGCAATTTAATTCTCATGCCTTTTGCTTCAAGTTCGTTCTCCAAACTTTCTCCATAATTCTTTCTCCATTTATTAGGCTCCTCCTAAATTCTCAACATTTTTGGACACTTCTAAATCCTAGTACTTGTTCAAACCATTTGAATTAAATTCAAATGACTTTGAATTTAATTCTTGCAATCTTGCCCACTCCATTTTTCTTGGGTCAAGCTCATTTTTACCAGTCCGAAAAAATTAACCCCATGCTCAAATTATTTCTCCAACCCTTTCTTTATCTCATTTTTCTTTCTTTGCTATTAATGCTTTTGGTAAATAAAAGAGAAGTGGGGGATTGGAGAGAGACAGAGAGGTAGCATGCACCCGTCGGCCTCTTGGGCCTGACCAACCAGGCCGGCCCATCCCCGTAGGCCCAGCTATTGGCCTCCACCAGCCCACCTAACCCCTTCCTAAACCCTAGCTTATCCCCTTGTAGCCTCTTCCCTCACCCAATTGATCCCCATCTCTCCTCGTGCGCTGCACACCCACACACACACCCGCGCCTCGCGCCCGATCCCCTCTCCCCATCGTCGTCCTCCTGCGCCGCCACACACAGAGAGGAGCGAGGGCCTCGCTTGCTCGATCCCCATCTCTCTTCCTCCCCTGGATCCCGCGACTCCCCTTCTCTCCTCGCAGCGCCTCTCCACCTCCTCGCGCCAGCCGCCCGCACCTCGCCGCGCCGTGCCGGTGACTGCCGTCACCGACGAGCTCCACCCGGAGCCCATGTTCTGCTGATCTCCTGCCCCGCCGGAGAGCTCTCCTGCTTCGCCTCGCCTGCCCCTCTGTCGTTCGCCGCCAGTCATCGCACAACTAGGCCGCCTCCCCATCGCCCCTGCTTGAGCTTCGCAGCCATGGCGCCGCCACCACCATCTCCAGCTGCTCCCCTACAGCTCCTCCTCCGCCTCGTCCTCACGTCCGCCCTCGTCCCGACCCGCACTCCTGACCTCCTCCATGCCTTGCAGCCGCTGCTGTTTTGCCACACCACCACGCCACCCTGAGCCTCCTCTGCTTGAGATCCACCTCCTGGCACCCCCGATGGCACTGCTGCCATCTCTACTACTTTGTTGCCGTTGCCCGCCTGCTTGCCTTGGGCCCCAGTGTAGCCTTCCTGTGTACCTGAAATGTCTGGTGACCTCCTAAAGATCAGGACTCGAGACCCGTGCGCTTTGCTGCTAGTTTCGTGAACATCAAGTACCTCTACGATTGACCCTGGAGGTCTACAAGCTGTGTACCACTATAACTGGTGTGCATTTTTGTCAAGTCCGACTACACGTGTACGACTACATCCGAGGTGGATTTTGTCAAGTACCCCTTCGAATGCGCCAAGTTCGACTACATGGTCCGCCAAGTTCCTCTACCGATGACTCGAATGCCTACGAACCGTTGTACGACTACCATCATCGTGGATCCGACAAGATCCGTCTACCACTACTTCCACTACAACCGCCACGAGAACGTCTACTTCCTCTACTTCGCACCGACTCGTTCCGCCCCGAAAACGCATGCTTCAAAGGTATACCACTGAGATGATCGCCCGTGAATGAATGCATGTGTTGTATGAGATGCACCCTATTTTTCTCCGTGTCCGAGTTGTCTTGGAATGTTCCTCCTCGTTTGCCATGCCGCCGTTCCGTGGGAACCCGGAATCCGGGATCACCCCACCATCTTGCATGACTCCCTCACGTCACACTTCCTTTTGCACCGGTACCTCCATGAGCTACCGAAATCGATATGTTGCCGTGGCATCATTTTTGAATTCGTTGCTGTGGCACCCCTTTCGTTCCGCAATGGTGACAAATGCTTCACAACATGCTCATGCCAACATTTCATAAAATTGCATAAAACTCGCATATGTCATCCGCATCATGATAACAACATTTAAAATGTCTAAAATTGATGTTTGCATTAAAATTGCTAAATGACATGGGGATTTTCCGAAATTTTTGTTTGTTGTTCCGGCCTCATTTAAATTTGCCTAAATAGTTAGTTTACTTATGCCTCACCTCTTGCCATGTTTAACAACATTTAATATTGTTGAGTAGCTTATAACGAGATCAAACTAAATAATTGCATGTGGTGTTTTGTCAATATGCAACTCGTTGCATATTGAGCTCCACTTAACTTGTAGTATTGTTTGTTGCACTTTGCCATGCCATGCCTCATTAAACCGGACATGCATCATACTTGATTGTGCATCATGCCATGATTATGCTTGTGTGTTTACCATGTTGTTTCCTCCTTCCGGTTTGCTTCTCTCGTTAGCTTCAGTTTTGTTCCGGAGTTGTGAGGATTGTTCGACTACGTCCGTTTGTCTTCTTCATAGACTCGTTCTTCTTCCTAGCGGAATCTCAGGCAAGATGACCATTACCCTTGATATCACTTCTATCTTTCCTTGCTAGTTGCTTCGTTCTATCGCTATGATGCGCTACCTATCACTTGTTTACCATGCCTCCCATATTGCCATGTCAGCCTCTAACCTTTTCACCCTTCCTAGCAAACCGTTGTTTGGCTATGTTACCGCTTTGCTCAGCCGCTCTTATAGCGTTGTTAGTTGCAGGTGAAGTTGAAGATTGCTCAATGATGGACAAGATTATGTTGGGATATCACAATATCTCTTATTTAATTAATGCATCTACATACTTGGTAAAGGGTGGAAGGCTCGGCCTTATGCCTGGTGTTTTGTTCTACTCTTGCCGCCCTAGTTTCCATCATACCGGTGTTATGTTCCTTGATTTTGCGTTCCTTACGCTGTTGGGTGATTTATGGGACCCCCTTGATAGTTCACTTTGAATAAAACTCCTCCAGCAAGGACCAACCTTGGTTTTAACATTTGCCACCTAAGCCTTTCTCCCCTTGGGTTCTGCAGACTCAAGGGTCATCTTTATTTTACCCCCGGGCCAGTGTTGGTCCAAACTAGAGCATCATGCGGGGCCGTCCCTTGGCAACTTGGGTTATGTTGGTACCTGTACGCTTAGCTTATCCGATGTGCCCTGAGAACGAGATATGTGCAGCTCCTATCGGGATTTGTCGGCACATCGGGCGGCTTTGCTGGTCTTGTTTTACCATTGTCGAAATGTCTTGCAAACCGGGATTTTCCGAGACTGATCGGGTCTCCCCGGGAGAAAGAATATCCTTCATTGACCGTGAGAGCTTGTGATGGGCTAAGTTGGGACACCCCTGGAGGGTTTAAACTTTCGAGAGCCGTGCCCGCGGTATGTGGCAGATGGGAATTTGTTAATATCCGGTTGTAGAGTACTTGACACTTGACTTAATTAAAATGCATCAACCGCGTGTGTAGCTGTGATGGTCTCTTTTCGGCAGAGTCCGGGAAGTGAACACGGTCTTGGTGTTATGATTGTGCGTAAGCAGTTTCAGGATCACTTCTTGATCACTTCTAGCTTCACGACCATTCCGTTGCTTCTCTTCTCGCCCTTATTTGCGTATGTTAGCCACCATATTTTGCTTAGTTCTTACTACAACTCCACCTCATTACCACTTCCTACCCATAAGCTTAAATAGTCTTGATCTCACAGGTTTTGAGATTGCTGAGTCCTCGTGACTCACCAGATACTATCACAACAGTTGTAGGTGCCGATGATACCTGTGCAGGTGATGCAACCGAGCTCAAATGGGAGCTCAACGAAGATCTTGGTTGTTTCTATGTTTCGTTTCATGTTGATCAGTAGTGGAGCCCAGTTGGGACGATTGGGGTTCTAGCAGTTGGGTTATCTTCTTTTCTTTTGGCTTCGTCCGTAGTCGGACTATGTGTGTGCTCTGAATGATGTATGAACTATATGTTCATTGTGTGAAGTGAAGTGGCGATTGTAAGACAACTCTTTATCCCATTCTTGTTCATTACATGGGATTGTGTGAAGATGACTGTTCTTGCGACAAAACCACCATGCGGTTATGCCTCTAAGTCGTGCCTCGACACGTGAGAGATATAGCCGCATCGTGGGTGTTACAAGTTGGTAATCAGAGCCATTCCCGACTTAGGATCCCCCCTGCTTGATCGAATCCCTGGCGTTGTTGAGTCTAGAACAAAAGTGTTTTGAGTCTTAGGATTATATATATCGGAGAGTAGGATTCTTTTTACTCCTCAGCCCCTTCGTCGCGCTGGTGAGGCCTCCTGACGTAGATGTTTTGTCTTTCCTCGCCACAAATTTCACTAAATTTTTTTTGGATCACACGGGTATCTTGGGATCGTTCCGATATTCTGATGACGAGAACATTGTTTTTGGTGCCTCCTGACATTTAGGGGTTGTGGCAGTGTCCCGGGGAGTTGAGCTCCGAGGTGTTGTCGTCATAATTTTATCGTTGCAGTTCTGGAATACCTGAGTTTCGCCGACATCGAAAATCTCTTTTATGCAGCTAGTGGTAAGATAACCTCGATGCCACCCAGTACTGGGGAGTTCGGGAGTATTGCCATAGCTCGTATAACGGATGCTTTTTGAAGGTTGAGGTACACGATTTTCGAAGGTTTCTTGGTTATGTGTTGACGGATGGATACAGCTTGGATGTAGGGATTGTTAGTTTGGGTGAGATATATTGCATCCCGTGTATCCCCAACACCAGATTGCATAACTAGAAAATTCCGGGAGTTTTTAGGTGGGAATTGAAGTATCTCGTAGGATATCTTTCCAACAGGCACATGATACGACATGGGGTCTATCATATGTTTGTTTCTGGCTTATTCTGCAAGCCAAATCCTTTATTTTATTTTATTTGTGGTATTCAAGTTGCTTCAGTGTCAAGTGTTGATTCCATACCTTTCCTAAGCGGTGTTCTCATATTCCCCTACATATAACTAAAGAATTTCTAGACTCAACATCGACCAGTTTGGCTTGGAGAACCTACAGGCAGTCCGGCTCTGATGCCAACGCTGTCAGGACCCCGACTCGATGTCACATCGATCTAGCCGGTAACACCTCATATCACTTTGCGGCCTCACGCACGGTATCCCCACGGGTGTCGCCTTACCTTTCCCGGGACCGTTTGCGCCTTTTGGCTCACGTATATGATAGTGTCGCTAGCATCCATATGATAAGGAGCCCGGGCTGACATGACTAGTCGTAAACCCAAAGTGGCACAGACTTACAGGGACAGGCATCCATGACCCAACTTCGAACGTGTCGGTCATCAGCAAGTGGGTCCGGGCTGTAGCACTGGGCTAGCAGGACTCCGGTAAACCGGGCTGTAGCGGGCTAACAGGACTCCGGTACTCAATGCGTGACATTTCCCCGAAGGGACAGACACAGGAACGAAGAAGGACACATGCCGGCCAGCCTAAGTGTTCCAGAGCAGTAGCAAGCTACCATGGCTCAGCGGTAACACTAGGAGACATTTCCCGGTAAGAGAGGCTACTAAAGATAAACGACTAGATAGTCAGATCCCACACATACCAAGCATTTCAATCATACACACAATATGCTCGATATGTGCAAATACAACGAAGCATCACAACGTGACTCTACGACACAAGTACTTTATTTAAGGCTCAGGGAGCCATACATAGCATACACAAAGGTACGGGTCCCACGACCCAACATACAAGTCATACAGTCATACAAACCAACAGCAGAAGTAACTTGTCTGAGTACAGACAACTAGTAAAATAAAAGAGGCTTGGAAAGCCTAACTATACTACGTGGTCCTTCACAAGCTCAGGATCACCACCTGGGCCTTTAGCCTACTCGTTGATGTCAACGTCTACATAGAACCCATCAGAAGGGGTTGCAGCGTCTTCTGTAAAAATGTAAATTATAGCAACATGAGTACAAAGGTACTCAACAAGACTTACATCAGATCCTACATACATGCATATTATCAAGAAGGGTTGGTGGAGTTATTGCAGCAAGCCAGCTTTGACTCTTGGCTAGACTATCCTACGATACTTCAACTTGAAATGGTTTTGCGCACACGAGTCCACTACTCACCACTTCAATACACTACCGAGGATCCACCTCCGTCTTCCTACGGAAGAGCCATCCTCGGCACTCACACTTATCTTGAGGCTTTTAGTAGTTTCCATTTACATTGTCTATGAACTGTATAGGCAACCAAGTAGTCCTTTACCGCGGACGCGGCTATTCGAATAGATCATGATAACCCTGCAGGGTGTGTACTTCTTCATACACGCTCTCACCTCTTACCGTCGTTTACACGACATGTACTCGGCAACCTTCAAGCGGAAGCCCAACGTGGGTGTCGGCCACGACCTACCTAATCACCTAAGCCTCCAGTCCAGGTTTATCGCCTATCCAGGTTCCATCCGCAGGGAGTCCGGCCGAGGTTTCCCATACGGCCCCGAACGATGTGAACAGGGTTCCCGAGATACCTAACGGGTATTCGGTACACCCGGCCACGTACCTACCGCATCACAGCCCACCCCTACGGTCAGCGCTGTCCACGGCCTCCAGTAGGCTACAAACACCAGAAACTACTTGCAACTCCTGGACGGAGAACTAGGGTGAATAAGAAGCCGAGAGGGTCCATTGGTTTCGGGCCCAATGCATGGTAGTAGCTGATTCTTAAATCACACATACAGATCTCAGTGCTTAAGGTCGGCTTCAATGAAACAACCCACCATGTACTCCTACATGGCCTCTCATCGATACCTTTATCAAATCGTGTTCACCACACCACTCTCATTACCGACATAACCATTTCACTCTAGCCATCACCCAGATGAACCAGACCTGACTCGACTCTAAGCATAGCAGGCATAGCAAGGTAGGAACAACACATACATATGGCTCAATCAACTCCTACACATGCTAGTGGGTTTCATCTAGTTACTGTGGCAATGACAGGTCATGCAGAGGAAATGGGTTCAACTACCGTAGCACACAGCAGTTTGAAACGCGTTGTCTTAATGCAGTAAAAGAGAGCAGGAGCGAGAACATGGGATTGTATCGATATGATCAAATGGTTGGTTGCTTGCCTGATGGTTCGATGCACTGATATGGTTCTTCGTTAGGGTAATCACGGTACTCCTCGGAGGCAGAACCTGTCGCAAAGGACACCGATACACAACCATCACCAAACAATGTGCAACAATATGATGCATGCATGAAACATGGCAATATGAGTGTGTTGGGCTAATGCAACTAAGACCAGAAGGGTTTGAACCAATTTGAATCAAAGATTCAAATTTCAAACTCAAGTATGGCCTTTTAAAGTGCTTTTCCTTGTTCTGCTTTAAACATCAATTTAACTTGTTTGATCATGCATGAAAATAGTACAGATGGATAGATTGGATTTTTCTGATCATTTTTCATATATAATTTGTCTGATTTGGAGTTACAGAATAAAAGTTATGAATTTTTGAAGTTTAAATAATATTCTGGAATTTCCTGATTTAAATTAAATCCAGAAATATAAATATTGCGCCAGCATGACGTCAGCATGACGTCAGCGGTCAACTGCGGCTGGCTGGGGTCAAACCTGACGTGTGGGGTCCACACGTCAGTGACAGGGGGGTTTAACAGGGTTAAATTAATCCTAATTAGGAATTAGTGGCGCTGGGGCCCACTGGTCAGTGTCAGGGGGGGTAGTTAGTTTAACTAATTCGGTTAGTGCTAATCCTAATTAGCTAACAGGGCTGGGCCCACCTGTCAGGGACACAGGGGGGGTCTTGCCGTGGTCAAGGTGGGTCAAACCCACCGGCGACATGACGCCGGCGAGGCCCGAGACGGCGGCGCGATGCGGAAACGCGCTACAGGGCACGGGCGAGGCCGTGCTTGGGCTCGTTGGAGAGCCCTTGCTCCCGCGCGTCGAACGGTGGTGGTGGCCGTGCCTGAGGTGGCCGGTACCGACGACGGCGACGACCGTGGCGGCTGCCGGAGCTCGGTTGAGCTCGGGGTCGAGGCTACAACGGCTGCGGAGATGCGGGGTTGGCACCTACGGCTTCTACGCGGTACGGTGAGGACGTGGGTGTGCTCGGTTGGGCGCTACGGTGACTGTGGCCACGACGGCGACATCGCCGGCGGCGTGGAGTTCTCGGCCAAGACGGGGCTAAGGCCTAGAGGTCGAAAGAGACCAGGGGAGAAGGGGAAGACGACTCGGGGGCTCACCGTGAATCCGTTTGGAGGGTCAGTGGGCTCGAGGGCGGCCGGAGTGCAGCGAATCGACGGCGATGATCTCCGGTGGCCGAGGAGGGGAACGGCGACGTGGGCGGCGATGCAGGGCTCCCGGAGACCCGTGGATCGGTGGGGAGGAAGAGGGGGTCGAGGCGGAGATCCTGAGCTCAGCGGAGGGGCGAGGGGTGGCCGGTGACGGCTGCTATGGCGAACGGCAGCGATGGTGGTGTTCGGCCGTGAGAGAGAGAGCGAGGGAGAGGAGGGAGGAACCGAGGGAGAGTGAGAGAGAGCAGGGGGGAGGGCGTGGCGTCGTCCGGGGCATCGAGACGAGGAGGGGAGGGCAGGCAGGCAGGCGAGCAGGTGGCGTGGCGCGGTGGCGCGCGCGCGCGCCGGCCACACTCCCCTCCCTCTGTCGAGGACGAAGACGACAGAGGAGGGAGGCGGGCTGGGCCGCCTGCTGGCTGGGCCGGCCAGCTGGCTGGGCTGCACAGGGAGGAGCCCAGGTAAGGTTCTCCCTTTTATTTTTTTCTGTTTTCTAATTTCTGACATTTGTTTTGATTTAAATAATATATTAAATCATTTATTTACCTTGTGCCAATTTTTGCAGGAGCTAAATATATTATTCCAGAGCTCCTTTATAAATGGCATAATATTTGGACATATATTAATATATATAACTAATATATTTCCAATGCAAATATTTATGCATTAATTCCAAATGCCCAAAATAAATACCTATGAGCTCTTAAAAATATTGGTTTGATTTTTATCTCTGTCCAATATTTTCAGAGAGCAACATGAGCATTTTCTTGGACCCTTTTGGAGAAATTTTTATTTGGGTCATTTTTCAGAAATGATTCTGAGGGTTTCACAAATCCCCATTTCAAATTAAATGGAAATTTAAACATGATGCACACACTCTGATGCATGACTAGCTAGGGTGTGACAACTCACCCCCACTCAAAAGAATCTCGTCCCGAGATTTGGGTTCCTCCGGGAAGAAGGCGGGATACTCAAGTCGAAGACGATCCTCCCTTTCCCAAGTTGCTTCATCCTCAGAATGGTGCGACCATTGAACTTTGAGAAACTTGATATTATGACGTCGGGTGGTACGTTCGGCCTGATCGAGGATACGAATGGGGTACTCTCGATATGTAAGATTATCTTGGAGATCAAGCGTTTCATGGTCCACTTCACGGATAGGATCCGAGAAGCAACGCCTGAGTTGAGAAATGTGGAAGACATCGTGGACTCTGGAGAGGTGCGGAGGTAGTTCCAACTGGTAGGCAACTTCTCCTCGTTTGGCGAGAATGCGAAAAGGTCCAATGTAACGAGGAGCCAATTTGCCTTTGATACCGAAACGATGGGTTCCCTTCAGAGGGGTGACCCGAAGATAAGCCTTCTCGTCAACCTCGAAAGTCATAGCCTTATGTTTTCGGTCATATTGACTCTTTTGACGAGATTGGGCTGTTTTCAACTTTTCACGGACGATACGAACTTGTTCTTCTGCTTCCTGAATCATATCCGGGCCAAAGAATTGTCTTTCCTGGGTCTCTGACCAGTTAAGGGGTGTTCGACACCGTCGTCCATAGAGAACTTCAAAAGGGGCTTTACCCAAGCTAGACTGATAGCTGTTGTTGTAAGCGAATTCGGCAAATGGAAGGCACTTCTCCCAGTCCATTCCGAATGAGATAACAGAGGCTCGAAGCATGTCTTCTAGAATTTGGTTGACGCGTTCCACTTGACCACTCGACTGAGGGTGGAAAGCGGTGCTAAAGGAGAGACGGGTTCCCATAGCATTTTGGAAACTTTCCCAAAATCGAGAGGTGAAAAGACTTCCTCGATCCGAGTTGATTTCCAATGGAACACCATGGAGGGACACTATTCGGGAGATGTATAAGTCTGCCAGTTGGCTAGCGGTTATACTCTCACGAACAGGTAAGAAATGGGCTACTTTGGAAAGACGATCGACCACGACGAAAATAGCATTATTCCCTCTCTTGGTCCTGGGAAAACCGGTAATGAAATCCATACCAATTTTATCCCATTTCCATTCAGGAATAGCTAAGGGTTGAAGGGTGCCAGCAGGCCGTTGGTGCTCTGCTTTTACACGACGACAGACGTCGCAATTTGCAATATACTGAGCAATCTCTCTCTTCATCCTAGTCCACCAGAACCTCTGGCGTAGGTCCTGATACATCTTAGTACTACCGGGATGAATGGTGAGAGGAGATTCATGAGCTTCCTTAAGGATCAAACGCCTCAGGTTTCGCACTTTGGGAACCACTAGTCGATTCCCGAAGTATACGACCCCTTGATCATTAATGGAGAAACAATTCGCAACTCCCTTCTGGATGTTTCTCTTGATGCGGGAAATTCCCGGATCTACCTTCTGTGCTTTGATAATCTGATCCGTAAGGGTAGGTTTTGCCACCAAGGTGGAAAGAAAACCTTGAGGTACAATGTGAAGGTTAAGCTTCCGAAATTCCTCATGGAGAAGCGGTTGACTTTGTTGTAACATCAGGTTGTTACAATAAGATTTACGACTTAGCGCATCAGCCATGACGTTGGCTTTCCCTGGGGTGTAGGTTATTCCTAAGTCGAAGTCTGTGATCAACTCAACCCAACGTCTTTGCCTGAGATTCAGATCCGGTTGGGTGAAGATGTACTTCAGACTTTGGTGATCAGTGAATATTTCGCAACGATTACCGAGGAGGTAATGCCGCCAGGTCTTAAGTGCATAGACTACGGCTGCAAGCTCTAGATCATGAGTAGGATAATTCTCCTCATGTGGGTGCAATTGCCGTGAAGCGTAGGCAATTACGTGTCGATCTTGCATGAGAATGCAACCTAGTCCTTGTCGCGAGGCGTCGCAGTAGATAACAAAGTCCTTGGAGAAGTCTGGCGGTACCAGTACGGGAGCAGAGGTCAGGCGTCTTTTCAGTTCCTAAAAGCTGTGCTCACATTGTGGAGTCCACTCGAACTTCTTATCTTTCTTGAGGAGTTCGGTTAGAGGTTTAGCAACCTTGGAGAAGTTCTCGACAAAGCGACGACAATAGCTCGCTAAGCCTAGAAAACTCCGAACTTGCTTGACCGATTCAGGTGGAGTCCAATTAAGGACGGCTTGAACTCGCTCAGGGTTAACAGCAATACCTTTACCAGATATTACATGACCCAGATAGGTCACTTCTGACAACCAGAATTCACATTTAGAAAATTTGGCATAAAGGCGGTGCTCTCGAAGTTTCTTCAACACTAGCCTTAGATGTTCGGCATGTTCTTCCTCGTTCTTGGAGTAGATGAGTATATCATCGAGGTAAACCACGATGAATTTATCCAAATACTCCATGAAGATTGAGTTCATTAACCGAGAAAAGGTGGCTGGAGCGTTGGTTAAACCGAAGGACATGACGGTGTACTCGTATTGGCCATAACGAGTAACAAAGGCCGTTTTAGGAATGTCCCCGTTTCTGATTTTGATTTGATGGTAGCCCAACCTCAAATCCATCTTGGAGAAGACTGAGGATCCAGCGAGCTGATCATACAGGTCATTGATCCTGGGAAGCGGATATTTATTCTTGATTGTGACCAAATTGACAGGTCGGTAATCTACAACCATCCGGTCCGTACCATCCTTCTTCTTGACGAATAGGACGGGGCAAGCCCACGGAGATGAACTAGGGCGGATGAAACCCTTTTTCAAGGACTCATCGAGTTGTTTCTTAAGCTCGGCTAGCTCTAGGGGTGCCATCTTATAGGGTCTTCTAGCAATCGGAACGGTTCCTGGAATGAGGTCTATTACGAACTCAACATCCCTGTCAGGTGGAACACCTCGCAATTCCTCTGGAAAGACATCCGGGAAGTCACGGACTACCGGCACGTCCTCAAGGTCTGGCAAAGGGCTAGCGTTAAGAGAATATAATTGTCGCTTGGCTAATCGGGTCAAGACATTGACTATCTTCCCCGAAGGATGGGTGAGTTGAACAGTCCTAGAGAAGCAATCAATTTTGGCTTGATGAGCTGACATCCAGTCCATACCCAGAATGATATTAATATCTGAAGATTTGAGGGCTATCTAAGATGCAAGAAAAACAAGTCTGTCGACTTGGATTTCATTTCCATAACTTACCCTAGAGGTCTGCCATCTAGAACCAGGAGTAGAAATTTCCATAGTGGATGGCATGTCACAGAATGCAACGTTATGCAAACGAGCATAATTTTCGGATATAAAAGAATGAGAGGCTCCTGTATCGAAAAGAACAGATGCCGGGTGGCAATTAACAAGAAGCGTACCGAGAACGACGTTGGGATCCTCTTGAGCTTCTTCGGCAGAGATACAGTTGACATGGCCACGTGAAGCGGTGACCGGCTTGGCATGGAACACTTTCCCTGTCGGCTTGCCACGGCCAACAGCTTTAGCAGACTGGTTGGGGTTGGTCTGGGGACACTCACGCATATAGTGACCAGATTCCCCACACTTGAAACAAGTGACGGAACTGGTACATGGAGGAGCATTGTTAGTTGGACCCCCATAAGGCTTGGCCGGTGCAGACTGTTGAACAGGGCGAGGCGCCTGGAAAGATGGCCTCGGTGTGAACCTGGGTGGCAGGGCGGTGTTGGGCACCCACACGCGGCGCTTCTGAGGACCAGCACCGGATGAGGAACCCATGTCACGGCCATGCTTGCGTGTTGCGTCATAATCAGTCTGACCATTTTCAGCACTGATGGCCTTGTTGACAAGTTTCTAAAAAGATGTGCACTCATGCAGACGGAGGTCACGGCGAAGCTCAGGACTAAGGCCCTTACGGAACCTTGCTTGCTTCTTGGCGTCAGTAGAAACTTCCTCGGTTGCATATCGTGCGAGATTACCAAACTCCCTGCTGTAAGCATCCACAGAAAGTCGGCCTTGGGTGAAACTGCAAAATTCTTCACGTTTACGGTCCATGAGACCCTCCGGAATGTGATGTTCACGGAAAGCCTCGCTGAATTCAGCCCAAGTAGTGACATGGCCCGCTGGGCGCATAGCTCCATAATTCTCCCACCATAGACTGGCGGGGCCTTCAAGATGATATGCAGCAAAGGTGACCTTGTCAGCCTCCGCTACCAGCGCGGAACGCAGTTTGTGAGCGATACTGCGAAGCCAGTCATCAGCGTCGAGAGGCTCGACGGAGTGGTGGAACGTGGGTGGATGTAATTTGATAAAATCACTGAGTGACACCACGTTAGTCCTCTGATGGTGTGCTGTGTTCTGTTCAATA
>NC_057798.1:296914210-296921789 GCF_018294505.1 Triticum aestivum | reverse complement strand
AGGGGGGTTTAACAGGGTTAAATTAATCCTAATTAGGAATTAGTGGCGCTGGGGCCCACTGGTCAGTGTCAGGGGGGGGGGGTAGTTAGTTTAACTAATTCGGTTAGTGCTAATCCTAATTAGCTAACAGGGCTGGGCCCACCTGTCAGGGACACAGGGGGGGTCCTGCCGTGGTCAAGGTGGGTCAAACCCACCGGCGACATGACGCCGGCGAGGCCCGAGACGGCGGCGCGATGAGGAAACGCGCTACAGGGCATGGGCGAGGCCGTGCTTGGGCTCGTTGGAGAGCCCTTGCTCCCGCGCGTCGAACGGTGGTGGTGGCCGTGCCTGAGGTGGCCGGTACCAACGACGGCGACGACCGTGGCGGCTGCCGGAGCTCGGTTGAGCTCGGGGTCGAGGCTACAACGGCTGCGGAGATGCGGGGTTGGCACCTACGGCTTCTACGCGGTACGGTGAGGACGTGGGTGTGCTCGGTTGGGCGCTACGGTGACTGTGGCCACGACGGCGACATCGCCGGCGGCGTGGAGTTCTCGGCCAAGACGGGGCTAAGGCCTAGAGGTCGAAAGAGACCAGGGGAGAAGGGGAAGACGACTCGGGGGCTCACCGTGAATCCGTTTGGAGGGTCAGTGGGCTCGAGGGCGGCCGGAGTGCAGCGAATCGACGGCGATGATCTCCGGTGGCCGAGGAGGGGAACGGCGACGTGGGCGGCGATGCAGGGCTTCCGGAGACCCGTGGATCGGTGGGGAGGAAGAGGGGGTCGAGGCGGAGCTCCTGAGCTCAGCGGAGGGGCGAGGGGTGGCCGGTGACGGCTGCTATGGCGAACGGCGGCGATGGTGGTGTTCGGCCGTGAGAGAGAGAGCGAGGGAGAGGAGGGAGGAACCGAGGGAGAGTGAGAGAGAGCAGGGGGGAGGGCGTGGTGTCGTCCGGGGCATCAAGACGAGGAGGGGAGGGCAGGCAGGCAGGCGAGCAGGTGGCGTGGCGCGGTGGCGCGCGCGCGCGCCGGCCACACTCCCCTCCCTCTGTCGAGGACGAAGACGACAGAGGAGGGAGGCGGGCTGGGCCGCCTGCTGGCTGGGCCGGCCAGCTGGCTGGGCTGCACAGGGAGGAGCCCAGGTAAGGTTCTCCCTTTTATTTTTTTCTGTTTTCTAATTTCTGACATTTGTTTTGATTTAAATAATATATTAAATCATTTATTTACCTTATGCCAATTTTTGCAGGAGCTAAATATATTATTCCAGAGCTCCTTTATAAATGGCATAATATTTGGACATATATTAATATATATAACTAATATATTTCCAATGCAAATATTTATGCATTAATTCCAAATGCCCAAAATAAATACCTATGAGCTCTTAAAAATATTGGTTTGATTTTTATCTCTGTCCAATATTTTCAGAGAGCAACATGAGCATTTTCTTGGACCCTTTTGGAGAAATTTTTATTTGGGTCATTTTTCAGAAATGATTCTGAGGGTTTCACAAATCCCCATTTCAAATTAAATGGAAATTTAAACATGATGCACACACTCTGATGCATGACTAGCTAGGGTGTGACACATTCTTTCCTTCAATGTTCTTACCCGGTGATTATCATGAAGTCAGCCAGGAGTTTCAAGTTCATCATCCTCCGTTCTCTTTTCTTCTCCGGTGGATCCATTTCAAGCTTTCGGTGTGGATGATATCCCTTTCCTCATTTCAAATGCTATCCCATGCCGGTGCATCTCATAATCGTTCACCTCTCTCTATTCATATCTGGAGTGCTAAAGATATCTCAGAAGAATCATGCTTCCATTCTTAATCCGTTCGAGTACTTTGAGGTTTTTCTCTCATTCAAGCTATTTAATTCTACCGGTGCAATCTCTATTTCAAGCAATCGTTCAACAGTGTTTTCTCTTTAGTGGGCCCATAACCCACAGGTCTTTTCCTAGGATCTTACCTGACTCTTCTAATTTTCCCAGAGCCATTCCCAAATTCTTTTCGAAGTTTGACGTAAGAATGAATTTAATCAGTCAGATGTTTTCTAAGATCGATTTCAAATTAGTTTCATTGTTGCCTCAACCTCTTTGTTTTTCATTCTCCCGGAGTATCTGAACAATCCATGGTGGTGTTTCTCGTCATCATTTCTCGGACTTTGAAGACCGAAGAAGAGTTCCTCTTAAATCCTTACCCGTTCTTCCAAAGATGCATAGTTCAAGATTGATGCCATCCTCTCATAATTGTTTTCGATTGTGAGAATTCTTTTCACCCATACGGAGCATTTCTTGAGTTGTTTCCATTTCTTTCCTCCGAAGGCCATCATGTCATAATTCCTCATTCTCAGCGTGTAGCTATCATTCTCCAAATCTTACCGGTGCATCATTCAAATACCCTCTAATCAGTTCATGATCTCTTTGTTCTCATGTATTTAAATCCCCTCAAGTATCTTCATTCGTTTTCCAACTCTTCCTGGTGAATTGTGACTTTGCTACTTTCATTTTCAATTCTTACGGTGGTTCTTTCAACATTCCTCTTCTGTTGTTATCGTATCAATTCATTCATTTTTTCCAAATCCTACCAGTGGTTCGTTCAAGACCTTCTCAAGTTTACGCTATATTTCTTTTAATCCTTTCTACGAGAATAAGTAGTATGCCAAATCCGTTGCTTGTCATCAATTTAATTGGTGAAGGATACGCATAACATAATTCGTATTATTGTTTCATCCAAGTGATCTAGTTTCTTCTTTCCAAAGTTGTTCATCATGTCACTTTTCCCGGTTCGAGATGTTTCAACTTTTGTTTTCCGGAGTTCCATGTTTTCCGCTTTATCTCGTCGCGAAGCTCCATCTAAATCATCGCAAGGTTTCACCTTGTGTTTTCAACTTTCGTTTCGTTTGATCATTCTTTTATTACCAGGAGATATTAATGGAGGCTCTACATGGTGGTTCGTCAAGGATTCTTTTCATTCTCGAATTGTTCTTCAAAATTCTTGTTGGAGGAGTTCAAGTATTCTTCATCTTGCATTCCGAATTGCAATTCTCTCTATCTTATCTTTTGAGATGGTGTTATGTCATTCTTGATAATTTCCCTTCGCGTTTCATGGTTCACAAGTTTTCAGGAGTGACATATTTAAATCCGTCATTTTCTCTTTGTTCAAGAGATCTTTTCAATGATCAACCTCGTTGTTGGAGTTATCTTGTGTCATATTTCACCTAAAGCCTTCCCTAAGGAATGTAGCTATTTGTGGTGCTTATCAATGATCCAATTTTCTCCTTCTCATCTCGGTGAAGAAGTTTTTCATCTCTTTGGTGCTCTCAATCAAATCAATGGTTTCCATTAGTGGCCGGTTGTCACCTCATAGTCTTGAGATGTTTTCCATAAGACCACTACAAGCTTATTCGTTTCGTTGTTGGTTTTCCAACAACTCCATTATAACCTTCTCAAAACGGTGCTTTCCAAGCTCATTTGTGGCAGAAGTTGCCTTTTTCTTCTCCATTCTGTTATTCCAATGATCTATCTTCTATTCTTTCTTCCGGAGGCACTGTGATGTTGCTATCTTCACTCATCATCTCGAATTGAGGATCATGTTCTTTTCATGCTTATCCATTCAACCGGAGTGTTGTGTCATGTCTTCAAGTTCTTTTCATCGTATCAAGTATTGCATCTCTTTTCAACCGGATTGATGTCTGAAATCCTTCTTACCCCTTGTGCCATTCTTTCAATAGTTCCGGAGGTAGTGTGTTGTTGATTTCATCAAGTATCATCCCATCTTCTCAAGTTCATGTTCTATTCCTTCCATATTCAAGCGGAGTGCTACCCGGATTCTTCCTCTCTCATCTTGTTTTAACCGGAGTGGTTTCGAATTCTATCTTGTCCATTAAACTCTTGATTCATGTCTTTGCAACCTTCAAGTTCTCGTAATGTTCCTTGTTCCTCTTTTCTAACAGATTGTTTGCAATCTCGTTCATCTCTGTTGTAATCTTTCTTTTAATTTTCCTAACCCTCTCAAGGTTCGTGGTTTCACTCGTTCGTCAAAGAAGCAACTTTGTTTTACCTCTTCCATTTCCGTTTCTCTCCGGTGCCATCCTAGATCTCGGGACGAGATCCTATGTTAGTGTGGGAGAGTTGTGACGCCCCCGAGACCGACGCTCCAGAAGACTTCCAGTTATTCCAACTTTTGCCGCGCGATGTATTTGTTTGTTGCATTCTTCTTATCATCATTCTCATTGCATCATGCCATCATGCCAGCATGTCATTTAATTTTAAAAGCTCATCTAAATAAAATTGTATGGATCTTTGGTCCATTTAAATCGAGGGATTCACATGGTGATTTCTCTTTATAACATATCCTCTCGATATTTAGGGAGTTATAATAAATATTCCATTAGTTTGGAATTAACCGCAACACACTTGCAATTTAATTCTCAGGCCTTTTGCTTCAAGTTCGTTCTCCAAACTTTCTCCATAATTCTTTCTCGATTTATCAGGCTCCTAAATTCTCAACATTTTTGGACACTTCTAAATCCTAGTCCTTGTTCAAACCATTTGAATTAAATTCAAATGATTTTGAATTTAATTCTTGCAATCTTGCCCACTCCATTTTTCTTGGGTCAAGCTCATTTTTATGAGTCCGGAAAAATTAACCCCATGCTCAAATTATTTCTCCAACCCTTTGTTTATCTCATTTTTCTTTCTTTGCTATTTACTACTTTTGGTAAATAAAAGAGAATTCGGGGATTAGAGAGAGAGAGATAGCCTGCACCCATCGGCCTCTTGGGCCTGACTAACCAGGCCGACCCATCCCCGCAGGCCCAGCCATTTGCCTCCACCAGCCCACCTAACGCCCTCCTAAACCCTAGCCTATCCCCTCGCAGCCTCTTTCCTCACCCGATTGATCCCCATCTCTCCCCGTGCGCCGCACACCCACACACACACCCGCGCCTCGCGCCCGATCCCCTCTTCCCATTGTCGTCCTCCTGCGCCGCCACACACAGAGAGGAGCGAGAGCCCCGCTTGCTCGATCCCCATCTCTCTTCCTCCCCTCGATCCCGCGACTCTCCTTCTCTCCTCGCAGTGCCTCTCCACCTCCTCACGCCGGCCGCCCGCACCTCGCCGCGCTATGCTGGCGACCGCCATCGCCGACGAGCTCCACCAGGAGCTCCCGTTCCGCTGATCTCCTACCCCGCCGGAGACCTCTCCTGCTTCGCCTCGCGTTCCCCTCTGTCGTTCGCCGCCAGTCATCGCAGAACCAAGCCGCCGCCCCGCACCATCTCATGGACCCGCGCCTCCCCATCGCCACTACTCGATCTTTGCAGCCATGGTGCTGCCACCACCATCTCTAGCCGCTCCCCTGCAGCTCCTCCTCCGGCTCGTCCTAACATCCAGCCTCGTCCCGACCCGCACTCTTGACCTCCTCCATGCCCTGCAGCCGCTGATGTTTTGCCATAGCACCACGCCACCCCGAGCCTCCTCTGCTTGAGCTGCACCTCCTGGCACCCCCGATGGCACTGCTGCCATCTCTACTACTTCGCTGACGTTGCCCGCCTACTTGCCTTGGGCCCCGGTGTAGCCTTCCCGTGTACCTGCAGTGTCCGCTAACCTCCTGAAGATCAGGACTCGAGACCCATGCGCTTTGCTGCTAGTTTCGTGAATACCTCTACGATGACCCTGGAGGTCTACGAGTTGTGTACTACTATAACCAGTGTGCATTTTTGTCAAGTCCGACTACACGTGTACGACTACATCCGAGGTGGATTTCATCAAGTACCCCTTCGGATGCGCCAAGTTCGACTACATGGTCCGCCAAGTTCCTCTACCGATGACTCGAACGCCTAAGACCGTTGTACGACTACCGTCGCCGTGGATCCGACAAGATCAGTGTACCACTACTTCCACTACGACCGCCACAAGAACATCTACTTCCTCTACTTCACACCGACTCGTTCCGCCCGAAAATGCACGCTTCAAAGGTATACCACCGAGACGACCGCCCGTGAATGAATGCATGTGTTGTATGAGATGCACCCTATTTTGCTTCGTGTCCAAGTTGTCTTGGCATGTTCCTCCTCGTTTGCCATGCCGCCGTTCTGTGGGAACCCGGAATCCGGGATCACCCCACCATCTTGCATGACTCGTTCACGTCACACTTCCTTTTGCACCGGTACCTCCATGAGCTACCAGAATCGATATGTTGCCGTGGCATCATTTCCGAATTCGTTGCCGTGGCACCCCTTTCGTTTCGCAATGGTGACAAATGCTTCATAACATGCTCATGTCAACATTTCATAAAATTGCATAAGACTCGCATATGTCATCCGCATCATGATAACAACATTTAAAATGTCTAAAATTGATGATTGCATTAGAATTGCTAAATGACATGGGGATTTTCCGAAATTGTTGTTTGTTGTTCCGGCCTCATTTAAATTTGCCTAAATAGTTAGTTTACTTATGCCTCACCTCTTGCCATGTTTAACAACATTTAATATTGTTGAGTAGCTTATAACGAGATCAAACTAAATAATTGCATGTGGTGTTTTGTCAATATGCAAGTCGTTGCATATTGAGCTCCACTTAACTTTGTTGCACTTTGCCATGCCATGCCTCATTAAACCGGACATGCATCATACGTGATTGTATATCATGCCATGATTATGCTTGTGTGTTTACCATGTTGTTTCCTCCTTTCCGGTTTGCTTCTCTTGTTAGCTTCGGTTTTGTTCCGGAGTTGTGAGGATTGTTCGACTACGTCCGTTTGTCTTCTTCATAGACTCGTTCTTCTTCCTAGCAGAATCTCAGGCAAGATGACCATTACCCTCGATATCACTTCTATCTTTGCTTGCTAGTTGCTTCGTTCTATCGCTATGCTGCGCTACCTATCACTTGTTTACCATGCCTACCATATTACCATGTCAGCCTCTAACCTTTTCACCCTTCCTAGCAAACCGTTGTTTGGCTATGTTACCGCTTTGCTCAGCCCCTCTTATAGCGTCGTTAGTTGCAGGTGAAGTTGAAGATTTCTCCATGATGGACAAGATTATGCTGGGATATCACAATATCTCTTATTTAATTAATGCATCTATATACTTGGTAAAGGGTGGAAGGCTCGGCCTTATGCCTGGTGTTTTGTTCCACTCTTGCCGCCCTAGTTTCCGTCATAGCGGTGTCACTACTGGAATCAGCTACTTTGCCATCTGCCAGCTCTTTGCCGTCTGCTAGTGGACAGCAAAGAAGCTCTTTGCCATCAGCTACCCAAAAGCCGACGGCAAAGAACTGGCTGATGTCAAAGACCTTCTTTGCCATCAGCCAGTTCTTTGCCGTCCGCTAGCGGACGGCAAAGATTCTTTGCCGTCGGCTAGCGGACGGCAAAAAGGGAGGGGGGACCCACTGACGAGCTGGTTAAAAAAAACTTAACGCCCCCCTCTTTGCCGTCTGCCAGCAGACGACAAAGAGCAAGTAAGCGGACGGCAAAGGGGGGCAGACGGCAAACGTTTAGGTTACTAACGGCGCCACACCCCGCCCATCTCTCTCTGTTCCCTCTCCTCCCCGATGACCACCGCCACCCGCCACCTCCCCCGCCACCCACCGTGCTGCCCCCTTGCC
>NC_057798.1:296913090-296913610 GCF_018294505.1 Triticum aestivum | reverse complement strand
CTCGCGCCCCGGAGCTCGCCGCCGCCCAGGAGCCAGGCTCGCCGCCGCCCCGGAGCCAGGCTCGCCGCCGCCCCTGCGGCCGTGCCGCCCCCTCCATCCTCCATCGAGGGGAGCCAAGGTGAGCTTTTTTTTCTACTGTTTTTCTTTGCTGTTTAGGTTTAATTAGGTTATTGATAGGTTTAGGTTAGTGCTAGATTTAGATTAGTGGTTTAGGTTAGTGCTAGATTTAGGTTTAGATTATTATTACAAGAAGAAAGTTGAAAAAAAGAAGAAGAGGTAGAAGAAGAGGAAAAAGGAAAAAAAGGAAGAAGAATAAGAAGAAAGTTGAAAAACAGAACAATATAGAAGAGGAAAAAGGAGAAGAAGAAAGAAGAAGAAGAAGAAGAAGAAAGAAGAGGAGGAGGAGGAGGAAGAGGAGGAGGGAGAAGAAGAAAGAAAAGAAGAAGAAGAAAGAAGAAGAAAGAATAAGAAGAAGAAGACCCCGACGCGCCACCCCGACACCCCGACCCCGACCCCCGAC
>NC_057798.1:296793575-296910491 GCF_018294505.1 Triticum aestivum | reverse complement strand
AGTTCAACTTGGGCAGAGAATGCTATGACACAATTATGACAGTATTTGGACGCTTTCTACCCAAAGGCCATGTAATGCCTGCAAACCTGTACCAGTCGGACAAAATCCTCCGTGCACTGAAGATGCCCTATGAGAAGATACATGCCTGTGAGAAAGGATGTGCCTTATTTAGGCTTGACTATGCGGACTTGAACTATTGTCCCATTTGCAAGTCTTCCAGGTATATTGTGGTAGACAACGGTATGGGTGAGAAGACACAGACCAAAATCCCCGTTACTGTTCTTCGGTATATGCCAATCGTACCAAGACTTCAACGTCTTTTCATGGTCGAAGAGACGGCCAGACAGATGACATGGCACAAAACAGGCAAAAGAACCGAACTAGATGCAGATGGGAATCTGATGATGGTACACACATCGGATGGTGTTGCGTGGAAAAAGTTTGATGAATTACATGCTGACAAAGTGGCAGATCCGAGGCATCCTCGAGTCGGCATCAGCACGGATGGGTTCAGTGTGTTTGGTATGACGGCAGCCCAATACAGTTGTTGGCCCGTATTTGTCTTTCCACTCAATCTCCCCCCCGGACAGATTATGCAAAGAAAGAACATTTTCCTGACGTTGATAATTCCAGGACCCAACTATCCGGGCAAAAATATGAATGTGTACATGCAGCCGCTTAAGGACGAATTGCCAGAAGCCTGGGATAATGGGTTCAAGACATACGATGCCTTTAGCAAACGGAACTTCATAATGCGTGTCTGGTACATGTACCCGACGCATGACTTGCCGGCGTATGCGCTATTCGTTGGCTGGTGTGTGCATGGAAGGTTCCCGTGCCCCACATGCAAGGGAGCTCTTGAGTTTTGTTGGCTTCAGGCCGGTCGCAAGTTTTCTTGCTTCGACATGCATAGACAGTTCCTGGATCCTCGCCATAAGTTCAGGAAAGACAAAAAGAACTTCATCAGGGGTAGAGTTGTCAAAAACTCTGCACCACCTGCATTGACAGGCCAACAGACCCTGGATCAGTTAACGCTCTCGAGCCAGATCCACAACGTCCAGGGTACTTCAAGGGGTATAATACTAAGCATGCGTGGACTCACAAAACATGCTTATGGGATCTGCCTTACTTCAAAGACCTCCTTTGCCCACACAACATCGACGTGATGCACACTGAGAAGAATATCGCCAAGGCACTTTTTGGTACATTGTTCAGCATAGATGGGAAGTCAAAGGATAATACTAAGGCTTGAGTCGATCTGGAGGCGCTATGTGATAGGCCGTTACAAAACATGAAAGAACCGAAAGGAAAGCAGAACTGGACGAAGCCAAAGGCATGGTTCAATCTTGGAAGGCCAGCTATGAGGGAAATTCTCTTGTGGGTGCAACAACAGTTGATGTTCCCCGATGGGTATGCAGCGAATCTAAAGAGGGGAGCGAATCTTGATAAACTGAAGATATTTGGTCTCAAGAGTCATGATTGGCACATATGGATTGAGCGGGTAATGCCGGTGATGTTGCGTGGCTTCATCCCTGAGGATGAATGGCAAGTACTGGCAGAACTCAGCTATTTCTTCTGTGTTCTTTGTGCGAAAGAACTATCGCCTGGCGTGCTAGAAGAAATGGAAGAGTTGGCGCCGGAGTTGATCTGCAAGTTAGAGAAGATCTTTCCACCGGGCTTCTTTAATCCAATGCAGCATTTGATTTTGCATCTCCCGACCGAGGCAAGATTGGGGGGGCCCGTGCAAAATCATTGGTGCTACCCAACTGAGAGGATGCAGAAGACGCTTCGAGAAAAATGTAAAAATAAACGTAGAATTGAAGCATCGATGGCTGAGGAATTCATCACAGAGGAGGCGGCAAACTTCGTAACAGCGCACTACGAAGCCAAAAATCCTCATTTGCATAATCCGAAGCCTCGGTACAATGCTGACGAGCCTAAAAAGGGTGGATCCAACCTCAGCCTATTCAAAGGGAATCTCGCACCAGCTAGTGTTTCACATCCAGTATCTTTGGATAACGAAGAATGGCGGACAATTTCGTTGTATGTCTTCAACAACCTGATAGAAGTGCGGCCGTACATCGAGATTATTAGTAGTGTCAGGTATTACATTTTTTTATGTTGTACTTGATGATGATACACTTAAGTGATACACATATTATTATTCATGTCGGTCTTTTTTTATGTTGTACTAATTTCGTTTACTGTTTGTCATGGTAGGTGTTGAAAGATGGTGGGCGCTGGTCGGGAGCGTGGTCTGAGGTCTTCCATTCCAGACGCACCTCTCCGCCAAGCGTTGCTGGACAGTATGGCCACACCGCCGGGCCCTTCTTCGTCGACCGCGGTGCCCAGCAGGGGACAAGCTCGAGGTAGGAAGAGAGGAGGTGGGGCACGTGGTCGTGGGAGAGGAGGTAGGGCTACGGCGCCTTCCTCGCCGCCACCCCCGGCTATTTCACCCGAGCACGTGACTGCTAGGGTGGACTCGTCCGAGGAGGGGCTACACGGACTCCGGTCCACGAGCCTCCGGTCCACGGGTCTTGGGCCCACGAGCCTCGGGTCGACTGGCCTTCGGCCCACGAGAGTTCGGCCCACGTGACCCCGGAGGAGCACACGTCCGGATGGGGTACCTGGCCGGATCAGCCCGAGGAGCCGAGTGGCCATGCTGATGATGGTGGGGAGCCGACTGATCTTGAGGAGGAGGGGGGCACCGTCTACCAGCGTGGTGCTACACGGCTCCCGTCCGTGCCAGTGACCCGCGAGCAGAGGTGGTTGATTTTCCCTAATGGGGAGAGGTACGTAAGTGCATTTAATATTTTTGTACCTTGTGCATTCACGTTTTTTCAAATAACTAATGCGTTGGCCTTGTCATGCTGCAGGGGTTGGGACCACCATCATAGTGTCCGCCGGCCCAACTCCGTCCTTGGAGTTCTTTGCCGGCAAAACTTCCCGGGGTTTGTCACGTTGCCTGGTGAGGGTCGGCTTCCAGAGCTTGGATTGAGCTGGGAGCACTACGTGGCTGCCCCGGCCCTGCCGGATGAGATTATCGACGGTGTCGTGTGCGACACGAGGGCAGACATGGTGATCAGAAAGTTTTGGGTAATTTCTCCTTTACACATTTAAAAATCTTCAACTAGCTAGTTATTAATTGTACTATCAATATTGTCTCATTTGATTGCAGACATTCTACAGGTGTGAGGAGGGATACGAGGAGGACGCGGCACATGTTATCGAGAACGTCTGCAAGCGCCTACTCCAGAACTTACGGCACGAGGCTTGGGTGCAGGCTGTTCGAGACTACTACGCCTTGCGTGGTATTAAGAAGACCAAGCCGGCGTGCCGCGGTAAGTTCCTGAGTAAGGAGCAGTACATGAAGGTAATTCTTAAGGCCTTCTCTACTTAAGTTCCCTCATTTAGTAATTCTTAGCCATAGCGCTCAAGTTTCTATTTGCTAACTTAGGCGCCTCCGAGATGGTGTGCGGATCGGATGGATTGTTGGGAGGTGTTGGTCGATGAGTGGTGCTCTCCACAATGGCTAGCCCTCCACAACGAGGCCAAGGACAAACGTGCCCAAATGGAAGGTGTGCCACACCATCAAGGCAGCTCCAACTTATATCAGTTCGGGCGCAACTGGGTATGTGGTTTGCTTCATGATTCATGCAATTCATTCATCATGCTAGCTTGAGCCCTTTAATTACTAATTTTCATTGTTTCTTTCTTTCAGGCACGCTACAATAAGGCGGATAAGGTGCCAGAGGTGTACGACCTGTATGCCATGGCCCACACTGCCTCTTTCAAGAAAGTCAAGGCTTTCTCTCAGTCTGACCTCGATGATGCAAACAACTTCACCAACATCTCCTCCCACAACAAGCTCGTGAGATATAGAGATGAGGGGAAGGCGAGGAAAGGGGAGGACTTTAACCCGAGCCAGGGTCCCATTGATCCAGAGCTGTTGATGATATCTGGTGGCGGGAGGTCCCATGGCTCCATAGCCATTGGAGATGGACTTATCCGTTGTCCTAGCACTCTCCCAGAGATCAAGGCGCGCCAGTCGAGCTCCGCTCCTGAGATAAGGCCTCGTGAACGGCCAGTGCAACTCGCCATCAAGGTTAGTGATACGTACTCAGTTATCTTTCTCCATTACATTCTGTGCGCTTCCATCAATGATTACAAATGGTCATGTGAGTGGTGTTGCAGGCTGCTATACAGAGTGAGAGAGATAGAACGGAGAAACTTCTGGCGGAGGCGGCGGAGAGGCAGCGGGAGTTGGAGGAGAGGACGACAAAGATGATGGAGGAGGAGAGGGCACGGAATGACATGCAGGCAAGGGCCATGTACGAGCTCCTTGTGGTAAGTTTCTTCTGCAGATTAGCCAAAACATTCATGTAGTGTTTGTCTCATTACTAACTAGTATGACTGAGTCGTCAAAACCAAATGTGCAGTCTGTGTGCGAGAAGACAGGTCAGACCGCTCCGCCGATGCCAGTGATTGCTCCTGGGACCACGGTGAGTTTTATTGAATGGACATTACTTGCTAGTCTTAACATTTGAGTGTCATCATGCTAACAAGACATTGGAAATGATCTTTGGTGCAGCGTAACTCCAGACAAGCATCGCACGATCCTTCTCCAGCTACCGACACGAGCCACCCCGCTCCTACACCTCCTACATCTTGGTAAGTTTATCTAGTGTTTTGCTTAACACATGCATAAAGACCTAGACTTAGCTTTATTTCCTCCAATGCTTACCATAATGACCTAGACTTAGCTTCTTCACCTCCAAAATGACTTAATAAGCTTACTGACCTCCAAAACCATCCATTTTACCTAAGTTAGCTCTAAAACGATCTGTACTTAGCTTTGTTTCCTCCAAAATGACCAAAGTTAGCTCTAATATGCTTAGTTAACTAGGTTTGCTCAATAATGACATGTACTTAGCTTACTTATGTCAAAAATGGCATAATTAGCTTAGTTAGCTCATAAACGATCCATTTTACCTAAGTTAGTTCTAAAATGATCCATTTTACCTTACTTAGCTCATAAACGATCCATTTTACCTACGTTAGCTCTAAAATGACCCATTTAACCTTACTTAGCTCATAAATGATCCATTCTACCCAAGTTAGCTCTAAAATGACCTATTTTACCTAGGTTAGCTCCAAAATGATCCATCTTACCTAGGTTACCTCTAAAATGATGCATTTTACCTAAGTTTGCTCATAAGCGATCCATTGCACCTAGGTTAGCTCGTAAACGATCCATTTCACCTAAGTTAGCTCACAAATGATCAATTTCACCTAAATTAGCTCATAAATGTCATATATTCTTCTTCTTCTTCTTCTTCTAATCTTCTTCTTCTTCTAATCTTCTTCTTCTAACTTTCTTATTTCCCATTTTGCAGAATTCATTCACTTCACGGAAGCTTGCATAGATGGAGTGCTTGTTTGGATGAACTATGTTTCCTTTGTATCTATGAACTATGCATGTATGGTAGGATGACACTATTGTAATATGTATGGTTGGATGCATGTATGTCGAACTTGCTATATATGGTTGATGGAACTATGCATGTATGATGAAATTATATGTGTTGGATATCTCATATGTTTGCTGTGAACTTGCCATGTGAAAAATATATATGTATCATCTATTTGCTGTGAAAATGGTTGGGTATATGAAAAAACAGAGGCAATGCAGGCTCTTTGCCGTCTGCCACTGACGGCAACGGGCTCTTTGCCGTCTGCCGCTGACGGCAAAGAAGCCACGTGGCATCCAGCTGTGCTTCCTGGGAGCTGACCCATTTGGTCAGTTTGCCTACAGTGGAAGACGGCAAAGACTTTGCCGTCAGTGGCGGACGGCAAAGAACCTGCCATGTAGTGACGTATAGATGACATCATACGGCGGACGGCAAAGACCCTAGAAATTTTGCCGTCAGCAGCGGACGGCAAAGGCCTTCCGTTAGCCACTTAATAGACTGAAAGCGCAATTATTGCCGTCCGCTCTCTTTGCCGTCCGCCGCGCTCTCTTTGCTGTCCGCCGCAGACGGCAAAGACTTTGCCGTCAGTAGCAGACGGCAAAGTAGCTATTTACCGAAGCCTACTTTGCCGGAGCCTTTTGCCGTCCGTGGCTGACGGCAAAGGCCTTTGCCGTCCGCCGTGGCGGACGGCAAAGTAGCTGATTCCTGTAGTGTGTTATGTTCCTTGATTTTGCGTTCCTTATGCGGTTGGGTGATTTATGGGACCCCCTTGACAGTTCGCTTTGAATAAAACTCCTCCAGCAAGGCCCAACCTTGGTTTTAACATTTGCCACCTAAGCCTTTTTTCCCTTGGGTTCTGCAGACTAAAGGGTCATCTTTATTTTACCCCCCGGGCCAGTGCTCCTCTGAGTGTTGGTCCAAACTAGAGCACCGTGCATGACCGTCCCTTGGCAACTTGGGTTATGTTGGTACCTGTACGCTTAGCTTATCCGGTGTGCCCTGAGAACGAGATATGTGCCGCTCCTATCAGGATTTGTCGGCACATTGGGCGGCTTTGCTGTTCTTGTTTTACCATTGTCGAAATGTCTTGTAAACCAGGATTCCGAGACTGATCGGGTCTTCCCGGGAGAAGGAATATCCTTTTTTGACCATGAGAGCTTGTGATGGGCTAAGTTGGGACACCCCTGCAGGGTTTAAACTTTCGAGAGCCATGCCCGCGGTTATGTGGCAGATGGGAATTTGTTAATATCCGGTTGTAGAGTACCTGACACTTGACTTAATTAAAATGCATCAACCGCGTGTGTAGCCCTTGTTAGTGGAGGAGTCTTGTAACACCCCGGATTCGATGCGCCAGGTGTCCACTAGTTATTCGCCGTCATTGCCATGTCACTTGCTTGTGTGTTGCATTTTTCCATGTCATCATGTGCATCTCATTTTGCATACGTGTTCGTCTCATGCATCCGAGCATTTTTCCCATTGTCCGTTTTGCAATCCGGCACTCCTATGTCCTCCGGCGTCTCCCTTTTTGTCTCTCGTTGGGAGCGGGTGTTAAACTTTCTCGGAATGGCCCGAGGTTTGCCAAGCGGTCTTGGTATAGCATCGGTAGACCTCCTGCCAAGTTTCATGCCATTTGGAGGTCGTTTGATACTCCAACGGTTAACCGAGGGACCGAAAAGGCCTCGTGTGTGTTGCAGCCCAACACCCCTCCAAAGTGGCCCAAAACCCATCCAAACCCCCTCCATGCTCTCCGCGGTTCGATCATGATCACGTGGCCGAAAACCGCTCCTCATTTGGACTCTCCTAACTCCCAGAATCTATAAATTAACCCCTCCCCCCGAAATTCGCAGATGTTTCCTACCCTAACCCTAGCCTCTCTCCCTCTCAGCCGCCGGACGTGTCCGCCCGCCGCCAGACACGCCCGCGCCGCCGTCCGCAGCCACTCCCCGCGCGACACCTGTCCCCGTCGCCGTCCCATGCCGCGGGCCCGCCAGGCCCAGATCCGGCCCGCCCGGGCCCGGTCGTTCCGCCGCCCACCCGCAGGCGCCCGAGCGCCCGACCGCCGCCACACGTTGAGCTCCGGCCACCAGAGGCCTCGCCGGAGCCCGACCTCGTGTGCCACCGCCGGATGCTGCCGGAGTCGCGCCTCGCCGCCGCCGAAGCTCCTCCAGGCCAGGTCCCCTCACCGCCCTGCCTTCTCCTCCTTCGCCTGCTCGTCCCCTTCCTCCCTCACCTCTCCCGTGCACCCCGCACGCCGCTGCCGCCATGGCCCTCGTCGCCGCCCGGGGCTCCCCTGCCGTCGCCGCCTCCGGGAACGGACTCCCCGAGGCCAGATCCGCCCGGATCCGGCCGGAACCGCGCCCCCATGGCCTCCTCCGCCCTCGCCGGCCCCGTCGGACCCCGCCACCGTCCACCATCGCCGGAAGCCGCCGCCGGCGCGACCTTCCTCGACCGTGCGCGTGTGCAGGCACACGCGCAGCCGTGCCTCTGCACGTGCCCCCCCCCCCCGCTGGCCCATCTCCCCGGCCCAGCAGCGCGCCGGCCTGCCAAGCCGGCTCCCTCCTTGCAAACTGGGCCGAGCCCATGGTGAGCCGCCCGCAAACCCCCGCTCGTGCGCGATTTAGTTATCCCGCGCGCATTCCTTTTTTTCAGAAAACCTGCTAAGTCCCTTAATATGCATATTCTGGTGCACTATTCATCGCATCATAACTCCATGCATACTGCTCCATTTTATGCGTGTAATATGTCAAAATGTTCACATGTGATGCTCTACATTTTGTTCCATTGTGCCATGCTTGTTTGAGGTCATCATGATGCCTGAATCATCGTTGCGAGAGTGCTATATGATGTTAATCTGCTGAAACTATTATAACTTGATGATTTGTCTTTTTCGTTGCATTTTGTGTGTGCATCTTATGAGCATGAGCTCTACATGTGTTTTGTACTACATCATGCCATCTTTACAGGGGTGCAATCCATGTATTTTTGTGAGTCTTGTAGTGAGTGCATCAAGCTCGTTAAGTAGGGTACTTGCTGCTACTATTTTGCTAGGCTGAATGTGTTATATTGTGGTGCTATGTAAACCTGGTGCTACAAGCCATTCTATCCATAATCTGGAGATGTTCACTAATAATATTTTGTTATACATGTCATGCTCTATCCATTCATGCCCCTGGTTGCATTTATAGCCTGCTGTAGCTTCTTTTAATCTTTCTCTAAATTTGCTAAATAATGTTGCTGTCAGCATGTTAACATTAAGTTCAGTTTTTCCATGAGCTTTGCTAGTGATACATGCACCCTATGAACTTGATCTTGTCATGCTTAGCTTCATAAACATGTATTCTTACTGTTGGTTGCCTTTTCATGCCATGTAATGCTTTGTGGTGAGTGGTATAAGCTCACCAACATGCGTACTTATCGTTGTTCCTGCCATGCCCTGTTTGCTGTATCTGTTAACGAAACTTGCTATCTTTACATGGGTGCCATCATATCTTCTGATCCTTTTTGGCTCATGGCCAGTAAGGCAGTTTTGTTCTATGCATTTATTAGTATCATGTCATGCCTTAATTTTCTATGATAAGGTCCTGTAACATGCTGTTTGATAGCTCTAAACATTGCAACCTGATGTTATCTCTGCTAAGCCTGTAAACTGTTATTATTTGCAAACTTACCATGTCCTTTTCAGCATGTTATAGTAGTTTCTGGAGATAGCTCAGTGTTCATGTTTTGTCATGCATTACCTGTACATCATGCCCATGCATTTTGTTTTCATATTGTGGTACTGTAGCATGTTGTTTTGATGCTTGCTAGATGCCTAGTTGCTGTTTTGGACAACTTGTCCTTTAAACTTGTATAGAGTGTATGTGTTGAACCGTTGCTCCGTTTTGAGTGTGCTCTATATGAAACTTGCTTAATTTTGCATGTAGCTTCATATTATCATGTTGCATCCTTGTTTGAGGTGTTTCCTTGATGTTTGGATGCATTTTGCATCAATGCCATGTTTAACTTGTTTTGCTCATATCTTCTAGGCCGTAGTTCCGATTTAAATGAACTTTATATGTAACGTGACTAGAATCTCGTGTAGATCATCTTGGTGCTCTTTAACTTGCTGTTTAACAACTTCAACTTAATGTTTGTTCAGATCTGGACCAACTTTGAAACTTGCATATGAGGACCTACTGGATTTGTTATATGTTGTTTCCGGCCTCATTTAAACTTGCTTTGACGTGTTGGTCTTTTATGCATCATCTTTTGCCATGAGTAGCTCCATGTAGCCTTGTCATGCATCATGTTTGGTTGTGCATCATGTCATGTATATACATGGTGTGTTTACTATGTTGTGTGCGTCTTCTCGATAGTTCCTGTTTCGTTGCGATCGTGAGGATTCGTTCGTCTACGCTTGGTTCGTCTTCATCCGTTCGTCTTCTTCATGGACTCGTTCTTCTCCCTAGAGGGATTTCAGGAAAGATGACCGCTACCTTGGATCTCACTACTATCATTGCTATGCTAGTTGCTTCATTCTATCGCTTTGCCGCGCTACCTATCTCTTGCTTACCAAGCCTCCCAAATTGCCATGTCAGCCTCTAACCTTTTTCACACTTCCTAGCAAACCGTTGTTTGGCTATGTTATCGCTTTTGCTCAGCCCCTCTTATAGCGTTGTTAGTTGCAGGTGAAGTTGAAGAATGCCCCATGATGGACAGGATTATGTTGGGATATCACAATATCTCTTATATTATTAATGCATCTATATACTTGGTAAAGGGTAGAAGACTCGGCCTTATGCCTGGTGTTTTGTTCCACTCTTGCCGCCCTAGTTTCCGTCATACCGGTGTTATGTTCCCGGATTTTGTGTTCCTTACGCGGTTGGGTGATTTATGGGACAACCTTGACAGTTCGCTTTGAATAAAACTCCTCCAGCAAGGCCCAACCTTGGTTTTACCATTTGCCTCACCTACCCCTTTTTCCCTTGGGTTTCCGGAGCCCGAAGGTCATCTTTATTTTAGCCCCCCCGGGCCAGTGCTTCTCTAAGTGCTGGTCCGAACCAGAGCCCTTTGCAGCGCCCCCTCAGGGAAACTTGAGGTCTGGTTTTAGTTGTACGGATTGCTCATCCGGTGTTGCCCTGCGAACAAGATATGTACAGCTCCTATCAGGATTGTCGGCGCATCGGGCGACTTTGCTGGTCTTGTTTTACCATTGTCGAAATGTCTTGTAAACCAGGATTCCTAGACTGATCGGGTCTTCCTGGGAGAAGGAATATCCTTCGTTGATTGCGAGAGCTTATCATGGGCTAAGTTGGGACACCCCTGCAGGGTTTAAACTTTCGAAAGTCGTGCCCGCGGTTATGTGGCAGATGGGAATTTGTTAATGTCCGGTTGTAGACAACTTGATACCAGATCCAAATTAAAACACATCAACCGCGTGTGTTGCCGTGATGGTCTCTTCTCAGTGGAGTCCGGGAAGTGAACACGGTTTTGGGTTATGCTTGACGTAAGTAGGAGTTCAGGATCACCTCTTGATCATTGCTAGCTTCACGACCGTTCCTTTTCTTCTCTTCTCGCTCTCATTTGCGTATGTTAGCCAAAATATCATGCTTAGTCGCTGCTGCAACCTCACCACTTTACCCCTTCCTTTCCCATTAAGCTTTGCTAGTCTTGATACCCATGGTAATGGGATTGTTGAGTCCTCGTGGCTCACAGATTACTACAACAACAGTTTTAGGTACAGGTTTTGCGATGATGATGACGCGAGAGCGATGTTTGCTTATTTTGGAGTTCTTCTTCTGCTTCTTCTTCGATCAGGGGATAGGTTCCAGGTCGGTAGCCTGGGCTAGCAGGGTGGATGTCGTTTGAGTTTCTGTTTGTGTTTCATCCATAGTCGGATGTTGTTCTCATGTAAGATATATTGTTGTATTCGTGTGGCATTGTCTGCCTTATGTATGTATCCCTATCTATTATGTAATGTTGATGTAATGATATCCACCTTGCAAAAGCGTCTTCAAGATGCGCTTCTATCCTTGGTGGGACCTTCGAGTTCCTTTAGGATAGGGTCGCATCTTGGGCATGACAAATTAGCTATGGTGAACCACAATATTTTGAAGCGGTAAAGGTGAAGAGACAAGTGTACATCATTTTGGTGTTGAAGAAGCAGAATTCGCATAATGTGCCCTCCTGCATGCCATAGGGACGAACAACTTTTGTCCAACACAGTATGAATTATATACTTTAAGTTTAGTTGCCTACAGTCCGGTCATGTCATTTGCAAGGTAATCATTACTAAATTGCTTTAGAAACCACTTAAATAGAAAACTTTCAGATACTCGGGTCTAATAGTGTAACTTGTTGTGGGAAGGGGGAAAAGGCAACACATTACATACCATGCTAAAGTTCACTGTTGTCTTGGACTAAGAGTAAATAAAGAGCTTATTTCCCATCACCCGTCTCCTCCGCTTAACAATCTTTCTTAGTTTCCTCACTTGACGCTTGTTCATGAATATGTCCTTGCCCCATACGCAAAAGGGATCGAAGCATGAACCAGACCGCTCATATATGCACCTACAAACAACTAGTATATGTTAGAAGCTAAACTGAGATTGCACAAATGATGTAAAATACATCTACCTTCATTCCTAAGTACAAGTATTTCTAGAGATTTGAATATGAACTACATATGAATGTATATAGACATAGTTTAGATGAATCTAGATTCACTCATTTTGCTCCGTATGTAGTCTATATAGGAATTTCTAAAAATACTTATATTTAGGAACAGATGGTGTATAAGACATGGGATGCAGCTAACCTCTACAGGAAACAACAACATCGCCTATTGTAGCCATGTGTAAGTACATGGAAAAGCAATGTTAACTACAACAGGGTTAACATCCACCAAAAATAGCAAATGGTTATAAAATGGCAGCATCTGTTGTGATATTTTCATTGCAAAAGAGTAGCACGGTAGCAAAGGGACGGATTAAAAATGGATAGAATTATTTACTACAACAGACAACCTAGTATAGCCATTCAAACTGGTACTGATAGAAATGAAATGGACAGAGTTAAACATCGCAAGATAGGTGCTGCTAGAGTAGATAATGACCTTGTTGTCTATAAAATAGTAGGGAAAATAGATGTGAGGGGTTATGCATGTTTACTACAACATGGTTAAAATATGAACCGTACAAAACATGGCCATTGCAACTGGTATTGGTAAGATTCAACTAGTCAATTCATACTTGGTAAGTCCCAAGGGGTAGTTGTTGGGGCATTTCATATGGAAAAAAGCCCGCCCCAGGTCAGCCACAATGGAGGCAAGGCGTTCCTCCGAGTCGAAGCGTGGATCAGTGCAGCTGACATGTGTACCTACAAGAAGCAAGTAAATGTGAGAAGCCCAACTGCAATTGCACAAATGATGTATAATACCGTAAGACATGGGATACAACAAACATCGATGGCAAACAACAACATTGCCTGTTATGGCCCTACGTAAGTCCATGGAAAGGCATGTTATGTACAACAGGGTTAGCATCCACTAAAAATAGCAAATGGGGCAATATCTCTAGGATATCTTCACTGTGGAGAGTAGCAAGGTAGCAAAGGGACAGTTTAAAAAATGGATACAACTATTAATTGCAACAGGCTTAACAACATCCCAAGTCATGTTTTGTAAGTTTGTAGCTGCTATTGGTGAAATTGAGCTAGACAGTTCATACTTGAACATCACACAGTGTGTAGTACTGAAAATAACAAGGCACGTTTAACTATTGCTACCTAGTATATCCATTGAAACTGGAACTGATAAAAATACAATTGGCAGAGTTAAACGTCGCAATGCAGGTGCTGCTAGAGCAGAGAATGGCTTAGTTGTCTATAAAAAGGTAGGAAAAAATAGCAAAGACGTGTTAGGCATGTTTACTACAACATGCTTAAATACATCAACTGTACAAAACATAACCATTGCAACTGGTATTGGTAAGATTGAATGGGTAAGTTCATACTTGGTAAGCCCTGACAGGTAGTTGCTGGGGCACTTCATCTTGGCTAGAGCCCTCCTAAAGTCAGCGGCAGCGGAGGCGACGTGTTCCTCCGGGTTGAAGCGTGGATCAGTGCTGCTGACATAGGGACCTACATGCAACCAGTAAATGTTAGAAGTCAAACTGCAATTTCACAAATGATGTAAAATACTGTAAGATATGGGATGCATCTAACCTCGACGGCAAACAACAACATCGCCCGTTATGGCCCTACGTAAGTACATGGAAAGGCATGTTAACTACAACAGGTTTAGCACCCACGAAAAATAGCAAACGGGCAGCATCTCTAGTGATATCTTCATCGCAGAGAGTATCACAGTAGCAAAGGGACAGATTAAAAATGGATAGAACTGTTAATTACAAAAGGCTTAATAGCATCCCGAGTCATGCATTGTAAGTTTGTTGCTGGTATTGCTGAAACTGAGATGGACAGTTAATACTTGAACATGACACAGTGTGCAGACTGAAATAAACAAGGCGCAAACATGCTTAATACACCAACCGTACAAAACATAGCGATTGCAGGTGGTATGGTAAGACCGAGCTGGTCGGATCATACTTGGTAAGTCTCGAGGGTAAGTTGCTGGGGCATTTCATCTGGTCCAGAGCCTGCACCAAATCGGCGGCAGCGGAGGCGAGGTGTTCCACCGGGTCAACACGCATAGTGGCCATCGCACCATCGACCGCCATCAGCTCCTTGACCTCCACATGATATGTGGTTGGGCTTGTGGCGATGCTCTGGAGGTAGGGCGTTGGGGATTTAAAGGCATGATGTTTTGCATGCACCATTTAAGAAATCAGGGCGGGGCCGTTATAGAGATCTGTGAGTTACCTGACTGGATCCATGATGCTCGGGCAGAACATAAATGTGGTTGAAGTTGTGGTTGCGGCGGTGGCGGTTTGAGCTGCCGGGAGGGGGGCGTGGTGGGAGATACTACAGAAATTTGATGGGTGGGGATGTGATGGGAGGAATAAATTCTGAAATCGTGCGCCTAATGAAAATCTCATTACTGAACTTGAAACTTGGGTGTGGGAAACACATAACCCAAACGAAGCGCGTAAAATAATCGTGTGCGAGAAAAGAGAAAATTGGCAGATTCTGTCTCCAAACAAATGTACACATGTAGTTGATTTTTTTGGTTAATGATACACTTGCTTTATTAGGAAACATCACACAGGTAACTCACTTATGGATCATTAACACAAAAAATGCACATGGGTACACCATAGAAACCATGAGTTTTGTTTTCTTGTAATAATTCTTATACCTATTAGCATCTCCAACTGCACCTAATAAATCACTTTCATTGTAGCAGGGTTATTCAATGTACATGAATGAGGCAAAGGTAACAGCCGATGAACAATCATCGGTTTATGAAATGCAATCAAGTGTCAACCTGCCTCGCTCGCATAGCTAGAATTGATCCTATGCAAAAAGAGAGAAGCTTGCTGCCATCCGCTGGCGCCGCTATTTAAGCCAGTGTGCAGCCAACTCGTGTGGTGAGGTGGGACTAAAAACCAGCTGTGGCCAACTCTAGTCTTCGGTGGATGCGGGCAGATGTTTACGGAGGATTTAGGGATGGTGTGCGGCTACAAAACTTTAGTGAACACATCCTAATCAACGCTCAAATCCCTCAAAGGATGCGCTTATGGACATTGTACGTTAATAATAGATAGTACCAACTTAAAGTACTACTGGTAATTTGCTCTAAACCTAGTACATATGTAATACTAGTAGATGCTTGTAATTATTTATACACTCTTACGGGAAACACACGCACTAACTAATTCTCACAAGCTGGCATCAAGGCATGCTGGCCAGACACCATTATTCTCCTTCCTAGCCTTGTCAGCCGTAGCCCACCGTGCTTCGATCTTCGTCGAGCTCTCCTCAGCATGGCGTGTGGCCTCTTCTTTTTTGAGGTTGCGGGACTCTCTTTTCTTGACAGCTTTCTGCCTTTTCAGCTCCTTCTCTGCGGCTTTGGCCGCCTCTAGATCCACCACCCATTCGGCCATGGAAGCATCAAAGTCCACCCATGCACTTGTGCAGCCGCGGGTAGTGATGAACTCGGCGCATCGGGATTCCATCGGTTCCTTACCATGTGCGCGGTCGTGGGTGGGGAGGAACTCGGCGCGGCAGGATGCCATCACTTACTTACTAGTTACTATGCGCCATGGTGCCATGAACGACGCTTGGAGAGAGCTTTGGGACGGAGTGGCTGGAAAACCATACACTGTGGTGTTTTTTAAGAGCTCAAGGACAAACATGGAAGGAAATTTGGCTTCCCTTACAATCTTGCTCATTCATTATTGCACATGGTTCATCTCCGTCGCCTCCGAAAATAGTGCACGCTGAGCCTGTTGTGTGTTGTGCTATGATTTGTCAGAACCCCAGCCACAAGGATCATGTGTGTTCACTGTAGGTTGCGCCTCGATCGGACGACAATCCACGTCCCTCTCATCACACCCGTGCAGCCATAGCTAGATTGGATTTATCTGCACTAAATGCCTAGAAAATGCACATAATCCCCTAAATATGGTAAATGAGCCCGGAAAAGTGCCAAATTTGAACATGGTGATTTGTAGGCTGTATGTTTGTCGTACAAAAAAACTCAAGGACAAAGAACGAAAGAAATTTGGATTCCCCTTCAATCTCGGTGGTTTCCCCCTTGAAAGCATGGAACTTCCTCGGTGATGGTTCGATTTATGAAGGACGTGCATGACAACATAAGCCAAACCTTCTCAAATTTTTACCAGGGCATGGTGAGGCCATACCATGGCACCTTGCTAGCATCACGTTTTTCAAGCATTTATTTCATTTATCCATAGTTGAAAAACCAATAACCAAACATTTGTGGTTGACTATTGCCACAGACTCATTGAAATCACTGCCCATTCCTTGTAAAAGGCATGAGAATTTACTAAATAGCACGGGCATGGTTTTCCATACCATTCCTGTGCACCTTTTCATGCACTGATTGTTTGAATTTGAATTATGTGAACTAATGCCTAGAAAATGCACATAATCCCCTAAATATGGTAAATGAACCCGAAAAAGTGCCAAATTTGAAGACGGTGTTTTGCAGGGTGTATATCATCGTCGAAAAAACTCATTGCCAAACTAGGAAGGAAATTTGGATTCCCCTTCAGTCTCGGTGATTCCCCCCTAGAAACCGTGAAACTTGCTTGGTAATGGTTCGATTAATGAAGGGAATGCATGACGACAGAAGCCAAGCCTTCTCAATTTTTTACCAGGGCACGGTGATGCCATACCATGGCACCATGCCAGGCGTCATGTTTTTCAAGCATGTATTTCACTTTTCTATAGTTGAAACCCAATAAATGAGCGTTTGTGGTTGACCATTGCTACACATTTCCTTGAAATCTCTTCTCATTCCTTGTAAAAGGCATGAGAATTCACTAAATGGCGCAAGTGTCGGTGGAAATAACACCTATGGGATCATTGGAATCCCTACTACGGTCGGCGGGCGTGAGGTTGTGGAAAGAGCGGGTCTAGGAGCCAGCACAAGAATCGTTAACCCAGGTTCGGGCCACGAGGATGCGTAATATCCTAGTTCTGCTTTGCTGTATATTAGAGTGTTCTTGTGTTCTTGAACTAGCTACGGTGCATGCGTCGTTCTAAAAGCCGAATCCCCCTTCCGTATGCCTCGGGCCTCCTTTTATTGGAAAAAGAGGACACCACAGTGGCACACAGGTGGTGGAAAGTGCATAAGGTGGCTGAGTCTATCCTTTGGCACTATCAAACAAACACATTTAATGTGCTGCCGACGTGCCCTTCTTGCTGTCGCTGCTTTGCCTTGCATCGACATGCGTCTAGGCCAGCACGGCGTGTAGTGCCATGTAGGCTGGCAGGCTGCTGAGCTAGCGCGGTGGCAGGGTCTTCACAAATATCTGCATGCCACCACACAGGTGTTTGCTGGGTTGGTCTGGAGACCGCATGTCACCATGCAGGTGTCCGCCTACCTGGCTGGGCTGGCAGCTGCATGGGAACGGTGGTAGGGTCTTGGTGGATGTGGGCCTGGCAACGGCCCCGCTGATGTCCTCGGCAAGGGTCTTTCCGGGGCCCCGGCAAGGGTCTTGCCGCAGCATCGCGGCCGTCCCCGGCAAGGATCTTGCCGGAGGTCTCGTGGATTTCATCGGCAAGGATCTTGCCGAGGATCGCTGTCTTTTGGTCCTCATCTGATCTTGCATGCTTATGATCTTTACGAAGATCTGCATGCCACCATGGAGGTGCCTCCCGAGCCTTGGTTCCAATGTGGTTGATGGCGTTGGAACCCTTGGGCTCAAGGATGGCGCGCTCTGCTGGCGTTGGGTAAGTTGCCCCGGCAAGGCTCTTGCCGGGGCTGCGAGGGCCGCGCCCCGCAAGGGTCTTGCCAAGGGAATCCACCTCGTCCTCTTGCTCCTTGCGTTTCTGGTCTTGGCGTTACCTTGATTGGCTTGTGGCTTGGCTTCCCTCCTGTACCCTGCTAAGTGTGGTCGTGGGCACGGCTCTGACTGCCCGTGCATAGGCAAAGGGGTACAAAAGAGAGCCCCTATTTTTGTACGCCGATAGGAGCCCCAGGGCCTGGGCCACACATAAGCGCGACGCATTGTTGGGCTAGGCCTAGAACGATGCGCGGGCAGGCGGGGCGGTTTTTTACCGCGAAAACTTTTTCGTCTGTTGCGCCTCCCCATGACCTGCGTTGAATGCGTGACGTGGGTATCATGCGCGGGGTGACCAAGCATGCTTGCGTCGTCCTGTGGTGAATAGTAAAGAGGCGGCTTGCATGTCCCTTTAAGACCGCAGGGCCGCTGCTCATTTACTTTATCCGCCTTGGAACCGTTCTTCCATGTTTCCCACTACGCCCGCCCCTTGCGCCACATACGCCGCATGCATAGTGCGGGGTAGGTGACAGACACATGGAATATGGGAAGGCGTGCGCGGGCCGATACTCACGCGCCCTCAGTTGGGCGTGGAGGGCGGTCGATGGCCTCGCCTGCTGCCACTTTGATGAGACGAATCCGAGCGGGCTCTTCAGGGGCATATGGCCAGTCCTTCAGCCTCCCCTTCCCAACTATAAATAGGGGACTCGGGGGCAGGAGGAAAAGCATCTCCTCGCATCTCCCCTTCATTCCCATTCTCCATCCATTGCTATGGCGAGAGGGCACGCCGGTGCTTTGATGGCGGCAACGAGGGTCTCTACTCGACAGTGTGCTCCTCCTTCCCAAGACCTCTTGGCGGCAGAGCCGGCCGCGAGAGGCTGCTGTGGCGTTCGGGGAAGAGGAGATCAGGGCGGCGCACTGGCCTCGCCTCCGCCAGCAGCCCCTCTCCCAATGGAGGGCCACGTCGAAGATCAGCCCCGCGAGTTCATCATTAGGCTGCACTGGTCAGTACGTCGTCGTCTTTGTCTCTCTACTCCGTTTGCTCGGGAGATGGAGCTTGACCCGCCACAGTCTCTGAGGCTGCACATGAGGGGCTACGAGAATAGCAGCATGCTGGTCGACGTTGACTTTCCTGCCCCTCACATCATGTATCTTTGGCGTGGATGGAAGGCCTTCGCTCGTGCCCACAGCCTGTCGGAGGGGCTCATTCTCCACTTCAAATTAATGGAGAATGGCCTGCTCTCCGTCAAGGTCTTCGGGCACTTGGGAACTCGCCTAAGGTGCTGCGTGGAGAGCTCCTACGATGATCAAGACTCCTCCTCAAGCAAGAGTGGTGAGGAGGAAAGCAAAAGCAACGACGAGGGCGTCATGCAGGAGGATGACGGGTCCAACTAGGCGTCGGACACACCGTCCCTGGGCGGCACCAGTAGCAGCAGCATCTGCACCTGGCCCTTCCTCCTAACAAAGCAATTTGCCGGGGGTAGGGCCAGCTCCTTGAACTTCTCGGGTTCGCCTCATTGGGCGACTGGCATGGGAAGGCCGGAGAAGGAGAATAAGGCGGGTGGTAGGCCGTCAAGTCGGAGTACGATGGCACCGACGCCTTCATAGCGTATTGGTGGCCCGCTGCCTCATCTTCCAGCTCTTCTCCCGGCACCACCATCACTAGCCCTCTTCCGGACGGCCACCGGGATGTTCTCTTGGTGTCTTCTGCTTCTCGTACCTCACGTAGGCACTCCTTTTGCCCTCCTGCCATCTTGTTCCGTTTCCTGGGGAGAGGGACAAGAAAGGGATTACGAGCATCTTATCTCTTTTTAGTTTGTAAGCCCACGGGCCTTAGTTAAATTTAAAACTTGTAATCCCCTTGCTCATGTTTACATTCCATACGAACTGTACCTGTATGGGACGTATTAATGAAAAAAGGGTGCTCGCCAGGTTCTTTGTGCGTGAGCGAAGCCCATACCAAGGAACGAATCCTTGTTATTTTTAAGTTAAACATTGTCGCCCGGCAACAGGCCTTGCCGTCCCCTTACTCCTATTCGATCATACTTACACTCTTGGCGGAGGTAGGGGCGAAGTAGGGTTAGGCCCTACGCTTGCTTCCTTGTCACTGCGGCTACAACCAAATTCTGACCCAAGGAATATTTCTTGGGTATAGGAAGAGGGGAGCACGGTAGCCTAGGAATAAAACAAGGATTCGTACGTCCCAATTCCATACAGAAATGCATAATAGGGGATAAAGGACTTATCTGAATCTGCAGCCCCCCAGCAACCTTGGCTTGCCGTGGTTGGACCCTTGTGTCTTCAGCCCCCAGCAACCTTGGCTTGCCGGGGCCGGAGTGCCGGCTTGTTCTCTTCCTTCCAAATAGCTCAGTAGAAAAGTCCATGTACCCTGCGAACCAAAGAGGATGGAAAGGAATAGAGAGCCGCACACTCGACCTCTATGCTAGGGGTTAGTTGCTGCTAAGCACTATCAACCCTAACCGAGGGAGCGACTCAACCTAGCATGCATGTTATAACTTAGGGCACCAATATTTATGCTCAGGGTCTGCACCTGACTTTGTATAGAGGGTTACATGCCTTGCTGGCAAGGCTTGTACAAAAGGTGGTGTGCCGGGGGGCCCGACAGCCGCGCCTTATGGGTAAAACTTGGAAAGATGCTCGATGTTCCAAGAGTTTCCCACTGGAATGGCATTTTTGGTCTCCAGGCAGACTGCGCCGGGCCTGAGGACCCGTATTACCCGATAAGGGCCTTCCCACTTCGGCGTCAACTTGTTGGAATTTTTGGACGATTGAACATGCAGAAGAACAAGGTCGCCTTCCTCAAAGCTTTGGGCATGAACCTTGCGGCTATGGTAGCGACACAAGGCTTGCTGGTAGCACGCTGCTCTCACAGCCGCCCGAAGACAATCTTCCTCAAGGAGCATTGCGTCATCTTGCCGCAATCGTTCTTGCTCAAACTCATCATAAGCGAGCACTCGAGGTGACCCGCATGTGAGTTCCGTGGGGAGAACTACCTCTGCCCCGTATACCAGGGCAAAGGGTGTCTGGCCGGTGGCTCGATTTGGCATCGTCCTGATCGACCAAAGAAACACCGGCAACTCATCAATCCAGCGCCTTCCGCCTTTGCGCAGCCTGTCAAAAGTCTTTGTCCTTAGGCCTCACAGCACTTCAGCATTTGCCCTCTCCTCCTGGCCGTTGCTCCGTGGGTGTGCCACGAATGCGAAACAGACCTTGCTGCCGAGGTCTTCGATGTATTGCATGAAGGTGCGTCTTGTGAACTACGTGCCGTTGTCGGTGATGACTCTGTTTGGCACACTAAAACGACAAACTAGCCCCTTGAAGAATTTGACGACTGACTGCGTTGTGACCTTCCTCACTGCTTCCACCTCTGGCCACTTTGTGAACTTGTCGATTGCAACATACAAGTACTCAAAGCCACCGACAGCACGGGGGAAAGGGCCCAGTATGTCGAGCCCCCAAACCAAAAATGGCCAGGACTTGAGCTGGCTGATGAAGCTTCTTTGAATGGAACTGACACACTTCATACTTGGTTACTAGTGTAGTTGCATCCTGGAGGGCAGTGGGCCAGAACAAACCTTGCCAGAAGGCCTTGCCGGCAAGGGCCCTCGACCCTATGTGGGAGCCACATATGCCTCCATGTATCTCTGCCATCAGCTCCAGTCCTTCCTCCCGGGAAATGCACTTCAACTTCACGCGTTTGGTCTTTTTCCGTACAGAACATTGTCAACAAACTCGTACATGGCAGACCGACGGGCTACTTTCTCCGCTTCTTCCTGTTCCTCGGGAAGCTCCCCTGTTTGGAGGAATCGGATGGTATGTTGTGCCCATGCCGGAACCTGGGGATCGACTGCAAGGACCAGAGGCATTTCTTCTACCATGGGAGCAACTGTCTCTACGGCCAGGGCTTGATGCCCTATTAGAGTCAGTTGCCTCACGGCGGGTTCGGTGTCCACAGCAGCATCTCCGGCAGCGGCTCCTGGGAGCTTGGTGGGAAAGTACTTGCCGGGGTCTGATTTCCTCCGCTTGTTCTGCTCTGTCGATGGTTCAACGGATGGTTGAGTCAACCAAAGCACAAAAGTACCTAGTTCCGCAGGTAGTTTGAGGGTAGCGTGCTTCGACAAGTAGTCGGCGATGTCGTTCTTCCCTCGGGGAACATGCTCCGCCTGTATACCATCAAAACTCTCCTCCAGCTTCCTCACCTGTTCCACATAGGCCTCCATCAATGGGCTTTGATAATCTTGGTTGACTTGCTTGACGACAAGCTGTGAATCACCTCTGACGATGAGCTTCTTGATCCCGAGGTCTGCCGCGATCCTGAGACAGGCAAGCAATCCCTCGTATTTAGCAATGTTGTTCGTCGACATCTCCCTGGGAAAGTGCATCTGGATTACATACTTGAGGTGCTCTCCGGTGGGTGCGACGAGCAGCACACTAGCATTGGCACCTTGCAGCAAAAAAGCCCTGTCAAAGTACATAATCCAGTTGCGGCTTGTTTCCTTGCTGGGAAGAGTGGTCTCCTAGCTCTCTTCGTCGGGCGTCGAGATCCATTATGCAATGAACTCTGCCAGGACTCTGCTTTGGATCGACGAAGTACTTTGAAACTTCAAACAAAAGCTCGACAGCTCCAAGGCCCATTCCACAATCCTCCCTGTGGCATCTGGGTTATGCAGTATCCGTTGCAACGGGAGGCGGGTGACGACGGTGATCTCGTGTTCTTGGAAGTAATGATGCAGCTTCCTCGAGGCCATAAGGAGGCCGAAGAGCAATTTTTGCACACTGGCGTACCTTGACCTAGCCCCCTACAGGAGGGAGCTGACAAAGTAAACCGGGTGATGCATCATCTTCTTCTTCTGCACCACTCCATTTGGTTGCGCATGCCCTATCTCGTCGGTGTCAGACCATGCCGAGGGCCTCGCCTTGCGGGTGCCAGGCCCTGCCGGGGGAAGCTTCGGCTCACCATCCGCCAGTCATGCTGTTGCTACTGGCCCTTCATCGACCCCCCTCTGCGCCACTAGCACGGCGCTGACCACTTGATTCGTTGTCGCTAGATACAGCAGCAGCGGCTCTTGTGGTTTAGGCGCGACCAGTATCGGCGTGAAGGAGAGGTATTTCTTAAAATCCTGTAGTGTTGCTTCGGCCTCTGGGTCCACTCCATAGGGCCCGCCTTTTTCAAGATTTTGAAAAAGGGAATGGCACGCTTAGCAGACTTGGAGATGAATCTGCTCATGGCGGCAACACAACCAGTGAGCCGACGCACATCCTTGATTTGTCTAGGTGCCTCAATCTGCTCAGTGGCCTTGATCTTGTCGGGATTCGCCTTGATCCCATGCTGTGACACAAAAACCCGAGAAGTTTGCCGGACGGAACGCCGAAGACACACTTTTCAGGGTTCAGCTTGCGGTTGATCTAGCACAAATTTGCAAACATCTCTTCCAAATCTTGCACAAGTGTTGCCTTGTCCATGGTTTTGACCAATATGTCATCCATATAAGCTTCCATATTTCTATGTAGATGGGGCTCAAAACCAATTTGGACCACTCTTGCAAACATCGAGCCAGCACTCTTCAACCCGAAAGGCATCCGTATAAAGCAATACATACTGATACGTCTCCAACGTATCTATAATTTATGAAGCATTCATGCTATTTTATTATGTGTTTTGAATGATTATGGGCTTTATTATACACTTTTATATTACTTTTGGGACTAACCTATTAACCGGAGGCCCAGCCCATATTGCTGTTTTATTGCCTATTTCAGTATTTCGAGGAAAAGGAATATCAAACGGAGTCCAAACGGAATGAAACCTTCGGCATCATGATTTTTTGGAAGAATATGATCCTGGAGACCTGGAGTTCACGTCAGAAGATCCTCGAGGCAGCCGCGAGATAGGAGGGCGCCCCCCTGTAGGGCACGCCCCCCTGCCTCATGGGCCCCTCGAGCAGCTCCCGACCGACTTCTTTCACCTATATAAGCCTATGTACCCTAAAACCATCGAATATCAAGATAGATCGGGAGTTTCCCCGCCGTAAGCCTCTATAGCCACCAAAAACCTCTCAGGAGTCTGTTCCGGCACCCTACCGGAGGGGGAACCCATCACCGGTGGCCATCTTCATCATCCCGGCGCTGTCCATGACGAGGAGGGAGTAGTTCACCATCGGGGCTGAGGGTATGTACCAGTAGCTATGTGTTTGATCTCTCTCTCTCGTGTTCTCTCTATGGCACGATCTTGATGTATGGCGAGCTTTGCTATTATAGTTGGATCTTATGATGTTTCTCCCCCTCTACTCTCTTGTGATGAATTGAGTTTCCCTCTTGAAGTTATCTTATCGGATTGAGTCTTTATTTGAGAACACTTGATGTATGTCTTGCCGTGTTTATCTGTGGTGACAATGGGATATCACGTGCCACTTGATGTATGTTTTGGTGACCAACTTGCGGGTTCCGCCCATGAACCTATGCGTAGGGGTTGGCACACATTTTCTTGACTCTCTGGTAGAAACTTTTGGGCACACATTGAAGTACTTTGTGTTGGTTGGATGAATTTGAGATTGTGTGATGCATATCGTGTAATCATGCCCACGAATACTTGAGGTGACAATGGAGTATCTAGGTGACATTAGGGTTTTGGTTGATTTGTGCCTTAAGGTCTTATTCTAGTACGAACTCTTGAATAGATCGATTCGGAAGAATAACTTTGAGGTGGTTTCATACCCTACCATAATCTCTTCGTTTGTTCTCCGCTATTAGTGGCTTTGGAGTGACTCTTTGTTGCATGTTGAAGTCTTGTTATATGATCTATCTATGCTATTATTGTTGAGAGAACTTGCACTAGTGAAAGTATGAACCCTAGGCCTTGTTTCCTATCATTGCAATACCGTTTATGCTCACTTTTATCTTTAGTTACCTTGCTATTTTTATATTTTCAGTTTACAAAAACCTTTTTTCTACCATCCATATTGCACTTGTATCACCATCTCTTCGATGAACTAGTGCACCTATAAAACTTAACATTGTATTGGGTGTGTTGGGGACAGAAGAGACTCTTTGTTATTTAGTTGCAGGGTTGTTTGAGAGAGACCATCTTCATCCTACGCCTCCCACGGATTGATAAACCTTAGGTCATCCACTTGAGGGAAATTTGCTACTGTCCTACAAAACTGTGCACTTGCAGGCCCAACAACGTCTACAAGAAGAAGGTTGTGTAGTAGACATCACATACCACATGGGATGATGAATGTTGTCTTCTCTTCATATGTTCTTGTCATGAAAATCTGATGGTATCCTGAGTAGGCGTCGAGGAATGATAACAGGTCACACCCGACCGTGGAGTCAACAATCTGGTCAATGCGCGGCAATGGGAAAGGGTCTTCTGGAAAGGCCTTATTGATATTTGTGTAATCAATACACAACCTCCACTTCCCATTTGCCTTGCGCACCACCACCGGATTTGCCAACCACGTCGGATGGAGTACTCCTCTCACCAAGTCTACCGCTTCTAGCTTTCTCATCTCTCCTGTGATGAACTCGTGCCTTTCCAAAGCTTGATTCGTGACCTTCTGCTTGACAGGCCATGCATGAGGACAGACAGCAAGATGGTACTCAATCACCTCCCTGGGAACGCCGGGGATGTCGAATGCTTGCCATGCAAACACATCGGCATTAACCCGCAGGAAAGTGACGAGCTCACCTTCCTATTTGCTATCGAGGGTGGAGCTTATGGTCAATGCTCCCCCCATGCCATCCTCCTTGACGGACACCTTCTTGGTCTCTGGCGGTGCAGCTCTGGATTTCTTGCTCTTGCCAGTGGAGCTCTCCGGCATGTCCTCGACGGGAGCACAACATTCCGAAGGGGTGCGTGATACGTCTCCAACGTATCTATAATTTATGAAGCATTCATTCTATTGTATTATCTGTTTTGAATGTTTATGGGCTTTACTAAGCACTTCTATATTATTTTTGGGACTAACCTATTTACCGGAGGCCCAGCCCATATTGCTGTTTTCTTGCCTATTTCAGTGTTTCGAAGAAAAGGAATATCAAACAGAGTCCAAACAGAATGAAACTTTCAAGAGCGTGATTTCTTGGAACGAACGTGATCCGGGAGACGTGGAGCCGAAGTCAGGGAAGCTTCGAGGAGGCCATGAGGTAGGGGGGCACGCTCACCCCACCTGGGCGCGCCCTCCACCCTCGTGGGCCCCTCGTGGCTCCCCCGACCGACTTCTTTCGCCTATATAAGTCCATATACCCTAAAACCTTCGAAGACAAGAATAGATCGGGAGTTTCGCCGCCGCAAGCCTCCGTAGCCACCAAAAACCTCTCGGGATCCTGTTTCGGCGCCCTGCCGGAGGGGGGATCCCTCACTGATGGCCATCTTCATCATCTCGGCGCTCTCCATGACGAGGAGGGAGTAGTTCACCCTCGGGGCTGAGGGTATGTACCAGTAGTTATGTGTTTGATCTCTCTCTCTCTCTCTGTCTCTCTATCTCTCTCTCTCTCTCGTGTTATTGACTTCGCACGATCTTGACGTATCGCGAGCTTTGCCATTATAGTTGGATCTTATGATGTTTCTCCCCCTCTCCTCTCTTGTGATGAATTGAGTTTTCCCCTTGAAGTTGTTTTGTCGGATTGAGTCTTTAAGGATTTGAGAACACTTGACGTATGTCTTGCCGTGCTTATCCGTGGTGACAATGGGATATTCACGTGATCTACTTGATGTATGTTCTGGTGATCAACTTGCGGGTTGAATGAACTTATGCATAGGGGTTGGCACACATTTTCATCTTGACTCTCCGGTAGAAACTTTGGGGCACTCTTTGAAGTACTTTTTGTTGGTTGAATAGATGAATCTGAGATTATGTGATGCATATCATATAATCATGCCCACGGATACTTGAGGTGACAATGGAGTATCTAGGTGACATTAGGGTATTGGTTGATTTGTGTCTTAGGGTGTTATTCTAGTACGAACTCTATGATAGATTGAACGGAAAGAATAGCTTTGTGTTATTTTACTACGGACTCTTGAATAGATCGAGCAGAAAAAATAACTTTGAGGTGGTTTTGTATGCTACCATATTCTCTTCATTTGTTCTCCGCTATTAGTTTCTTTGGAGTGACTCTTTGTTGCATGTTCAGGGATAGTTATATGATCCAATTATGTTGTTAGTGTTGAGAGAACTTGCACTAGTGAAAGTATGAACCTTAGGCCTTGTTTCCTACCATTGCAATACCGTTAACGCTCACTTTTATCATTAGTTACCTTGCTGTTTTTATATTTTCATATTACAAAAACCTATATCTACCATCCATATTGCACTTGTATCACCATCTCTTTGCCGAACTAGTGCACCTATACAACTTAACATTGTATTAGGTGTGTTGGGGACACAAGAGACTCTTTGTTATTTGGTTGCAGGGTTGTTTGAGAGAGACCATCTTCATCCTACGCCTCCCACGGATTGATAAACCTTAGGTCGTCCACTTGAGGGAAATTTGCTACTGTCCTACAAACCTGTGCACTTGCAGGCCCAACCACGTCTACAAGAAGAAGGTTGTGTAGTAGACATCACATACCACATGGGATGATGAATGTTGTCTTCTCTTCATTTGTTCTCGTCATGAAAATCTGATGGTATCCTGAGTAGGCGTCGAGGAATGATAACAGGTCACACCCGGACGTGGAGTCAACAATCTAGTCAATGCGCGGCAATGGGAAAGGGTCTTTTGGAAAGGCCTTATTGATATCTGTGTAATCAATACACAACCTCCACTTCCCATTTGCCTTGCGCACCACCACCGGATTGGCCAACCACGTCGGATGGAGTACTCCTCTCACCAAGCCTGCCGCTTCTAGCTTTCTCATCTCTCCTGTGATGAACTCGTGCCTTTCCAAAGCTTGATTCGTGACCTTCTGCTTGACAGGCCACGCATGAGGACAGATAGCAAGATGGTACTCAATCACCTCCCTGGGAACACCGGGGATGTCGAATGCTTGCCATGCAAACACATAGGCATTCACCCACAAGAAAGTGATGAGCTCACCTTCCTATTTGCTATCGAGGGTGGAGCTTATGGTCAATGCTCCGCCCATGCCACCCTCCTTGACGGACACCTTCTTGGTCTCTGGCGGTGCAGCTCTGGATTTCTTGCGCTTGCCGGTGGAGCTCTCTGGCACGTCCTCGACGGGAGCACAACATTCCGAAGGGGTGCGTGGTACGTCTCCAACGTATCTATAATTTATGAAGCATTCATTCTATTCTGAAGGGGTGGAGCTTAGTGTGACGCCGCCATGAACTTGGCTAGTGCCGGGCGGTCGAGGATCCCGTTGTAGCGCAAGGGGATCTCATCTACATTGAAGACAATCCTCTCCGTCCTGTAGTTCCATTCTTCTCCAAACTTCACGGGCAGCGTGACCTTACCCTTTGGCTGACTTCTTCCTTGGTTGACCCCTTGAACGTTCCCGTCTCTTCGAGGTCTTCATCAGGAATATGCAGCCTTTTGATTACAACAGGCGAGATCAAGTTCAGGCCGGCCCCACCGTCAACTCGCATCTTCATCACCTTGAGGTTGTGTATCATTGGTGAAACCAGCAATGGCAAACACCCGACCGGAGTTGTGTGATCAGGGTGGTCCTCGGTATCAAAGATGATAGGCGTGCTGGACCACTTCAGTGGCTTCTGTGCATCGAATGATGGCTCCGCCGCTATGATCTCACGCGGCCACTGCTTGAGCTGGCGGTGAGAGGTGTGCAGCGAGGCGCCAGCATCGACGCACATGGCCTCCGTAGCTTTCTGAAACTCGTGGTTGCCGGACTCGTCGTCCTCGTCATGATCATCATCTTCCTGCTTCTTGTCGCGGCGCGGGGCGGGCCTCTCTTGCTGGTTATCCTTGTCGCGGTGGCCTCCTTGGCCGCCACGCTTCTTGCCGGATCCTTCGGCACCATCTTGACCCTTCTCCTTGTCCTGCCTCTCAAACTCAGATTTTTGCTTCTCAGCAAGCAGCTCAACTTGTCGGCAGTTATGGAGGGCGTGGCCCTTGGTGCGGTGGATCTTGCAATACTGCTTGTCAGAGCTTCCTGGCTTGTCGACAGCCACCAAGGCCCAGGAAGCGGCACACCCGGCAACTTCCTTGCCAGGGTCGCTTGCCTCGGCCTTCTTGGTAGCGCCGGTGTCGTTGCATCCCTCGACGGCAAGCACAGCCTTGCCCTTGCGCTTTCTGTTACAGCGCCGACCCTTCTTCATTGGGGCGGCGGTGTCGTCCTTTATGGAGTCGGTTTCGGCACCGGCGTCCTCGCCGGGGTACTTCCTCCCCTCTTTAGTTCGAGCGCACCTATCGGCCAGAACATAAAGTTCGGCCACATCTTTGACTTTGTTCATCGCCAGCTCTTCACGCATCTTGCAGTTGCACATATTCTGATGGAATGCGCTGATCACTATGGCGGGATGAACATCTGGGATGTTGTACTGCACCTGGCTAAATCTCTGTATGTACTTGCGTAGGCTTTCTCCTTCCTTCTAGGGGATGATATGCAGATCGCTTGCCTGTCCATGAGCTTGATGGCCTCCAGTGAAGGCGCCAACAAACTCATGGCACAAATGCGACCAAGAAGAAACGGAATCCGCCGGCAAGTGCATCAACCATGACATGACATTGAGCTTGAGTGCCAATGGGAAGTAATTGGCAATCACTTTGTCGTCATAGGCTCCAGCAGATTGCATCGTGATGGTGTAGATGCTGAGGTACTCTAACGGGTGAGTCTTGCCGTTATACTTTTCGCCAATGTTGGGCTTGAACATGCGGTGGGAGGGCCACTGGAATTGCCGCAGCTCACGTGTAAAGTCTGGGCAACCCACCTCATAGGGTAGGCCACTATAGCCTCCCGGTGTCGGGTGGTCCATAGTGGGCCCTGCCCGCCTATCGGACTGGTGGCACGCATCATGTGGCGTTCGATGGTGGTTCGAGCGTCTTCAAGAGCTCCCTCCCGAAGAACTTGGCACTAATGGTGGCTCCGTGGATCAGACGATGCTATGGAAATGTTATCACAAGTGTCATCATGACGGATCGACACCCGCGGTAACTGGCGTGGGGGAGGACAGTGCACCGTGGCTGCATCACCTCTGGCCCTTCCTCCATTGGCATGCGGTGGCTCAACGGAGCGTCGGCCTATGGGCCCTGCTGGTCGTGGCTCATCTTTGTTGGCGATGCCAATGAGGCTCCGGACGATGGCTCTCCACTCGTCGAGCTTCTCCGCAGCAGGAGGAAAGTCGAGGAGTAGCTGCGAGCGCGCCAAGCAGCTGCGTGCGCCAAAGCTTCTGCTGGCGTAGGCGGCAGCGAGGGCTGCATGGACCGTGATGCGCTCCAACTTCTAACCATGTTTGAAGGAGCTCTTACACGGCCCTGCGGCTGTCCTCCATTTTCGCCAGCACCACGGCGTGCATCCTGGCCTCCTTCATCCTGCAAAAGATGCGCAGGACTCTTCCCACGGCGGTGTCCAGGGTCAAAAACGTGGTGACGCTGCTCATCGAGCACAACTTGGGAAGAGCGCGTCATGGGCGCCGGCATAGGTGTCTTGGAGGTCGCCGCGCCGCCGGTAGGTGGCATGGCGATGCCCTTGGAGGGTCCCGCACCGCCTGCGGGGGTTCCAGCTCCGTCTTTGGATTTGGCGGCATGCGGCCCATCATCTAGCGCACGAACAACGCTGCTCGCCAAGATTTGACTGCCAAAGCGATGTGGATGTTCACGGGCCGCCCCCGGGTTCTGTCCGCGACCGCCCTGCTACTTGCCCGCACCGGTACGGGCAGTCCGGCTCCGGATGAACCGATCGCCGTCGTCTTCCTCTTGGGAGCCATGGCGACGAAGAACTGCTAGACTAGCTGCTAGACCGGATTTTCACAATTGCTCCCCCTACCTGACGCGCCAAAGATGTCGGTGGAAACGACACCTATGGGATCACTAGAATCCCTACTACGGTCGGCGGGCACGAGGTTGTGGAAAGAGCGGGTCTAGGAGCCAGCACAAGAATCGTTTACCCAGGTTCGGGCCGCGAGGATACGTAATTCCCAAGTCCTTCTTTGGTGTATATTGGAGTGTTCTTGTTTTCTTGAACTAGCTACGGTGCGTGCGTCGTTCAAAAAGCCGAATCCCCCTTCTATATGCCTTGGGCCTCCTTTTATAGGAAAAAGGGGACGCCACAGTGGCACATAGGAGGTGGAAAGTGCTACAGTGGCTGAGTCTATCCTTTGGCACCGTCGGACAAATCCATTTAATGCGCTGCCGACGTGCCCTTCTTGCTGTCGCCGCTTCACCTTGCAGACCAGCGCGGCATGTAGTCCCTTGTAAGCTGGCAGGCTGCTGAGCTGGCATGGTGGCAGGGTCTTCACGAGGATCTGCATGCCACCACGCGGGTGCTTGCTGAGTTGGTCTGGAGGCCGCACGTCGCCATGCAGGTGCCCGCCTAGCTGGCTAGGCTGGCAGCTGCATGGGAACGACGGTGGGGTCTTGGCGGATGTGGGCCTGGCCGCGGCCCCACTGATGTCCTCGGGAAGGGTCTTGCCGCGGCATCGCGGTCGTCCCCGGCAAGGATCTTGTCGGAGGTCTCGTGGATTACCTCGGCAAGGATCTTGCCGAGGATCGCCGTCTTCTGGTCCTCATCTGATCTTGCATGCTTTCGATCTTTACGAAGATCTGCATGCTACCATGGAGGTGCCTCCCGAGCCTTGGTTCCAATGTGGTTGATGGCGTTGGAACCGTTGGGCTCAAGGGTGGCGCGCTCTGCTGGCGTTGGGCAAGTTGCCTCGGCAAGCCTCTTGCCGGGGCTGCGAGGGCCGCGCCCGGCAAGGGACTTGCTAGGGGAGTCCACCTCGTCCACTTGCTCTTTGCGTTTCTGGTCTTGGCATTACCTTGATTGTCTTGTGGCCTTGGCTTCCCTCCTCTGCCCTACTAAGTGTGGCTGCTGGAGCGACTCTGACTGCCCATGCACAGGTAAAGGTGTACAAAAGAGAGCCCCTGTTTTTGTACACCGACAGCGAGCATGGTTTTCCAGACCATTCTCGTGCACATTTTCATGGACCGATTGTTTGAATTTGAATTATGTGCATTAATGCCTAGAAAATGCACATAATCCCCTAAATATTGTAAATTTACTAGAAAATGTGCCAAATTTGAACATGGTGATTGGCAGGGTGTATGTTTATCATAGAAATAACTCATGGACAAACTAGGAAGGAAATTTGGAATCCCCTTCAATCTCGGTGATTTCCCCCTTGAAACCATGGAACTTCCCCGGTGATGGTTCGATTTATAAAGGGCATGCATGACGACTTAAACCAAACCTTCTCAAATTTTTACCAGGGCACGGTGAGGCCATACCATGGCACCATCCGAGGCGTCATATTTTTCAAGCATGTTTTTCATTCTTCTGTAGTTGAAAAACCATTGAACGACGCGTTTCTGGTTGTCTATTGCCACATATTTCTTGAAATCTCTGCCCGTTCCTTGTAAAAGGCATGAGAATTTACTAAATATAGCGAGCATGGTTTTCCAGACCATTCTTGTGCACATTTTTATGCATCGATTGTTTGAATTTGAATTATGTGCATTAATGCCTAGAAAATGCACATAATCCCCTAAATATTGTAAATTAACCCAGAAAAGTGCCAAATTTGAACATGATGATTTGCAGGGTGTATATTCATCATAGAAAAAAACTCATGGAAAAACTAGGAAAGAAATTTGGAATCCCCTTCAATCTCGGTGATTTCCCCCTTGAAACCATGGAACTTCCTCGGTGATGGTTCGATTTATAAAGGGCATGCATGACGACTTAAACCAAACCTTCTCAATTGTTTACCAGAGGATGGTGAGGCCATACCATGGCACCATGCGAGATGTCATATTTTTCGAGCATGTGTTTCATTTTTCTGTAGTTGAAAAACCATTGATCGACGCATTTGTGGTTGACTATTGCCACATATTTCCTTGAAATATCTACCCATTCCTTGTAAAAGGCATGAGAATTTACTAAATAGAATGATCATGGTTTTCCAGACCGTTCCTGTGTACCTTTTCATGCACCGATTGTTTGAATTTGAATTATGAGCATTAATGCCTAAAAAAGGCACATAATCACCTAAATATGGTAAATGAGCCCGGAAAAATGCCAAATTTGAACATGTTGCATTGGAGGGGGTAAATCGATCATAGGAAAAAACTGGATGAGAAACTAGGAAGAAAATTTGGATTCCCCTTCAATCTTGGTGATTTACTATCGCACACGATTCATCCCTGTCGCCTTTGTGAACCGTGTGTGTTCACCCACACATGCAAAAGGAAAAAAGAAAACCCTTGCCCTGGCCACTACCCACTTCGTCCCCACCAACTCACCGTGGACTCCTCCACAAGTCTACACCTCATCAACTTCTATCACGGCGACCACCCTATGCTCGACGCCTGTAGTCAGCGGGCAGAGGTCGCGCTCCAAATGGCACGGGATTTCGCCCCCACCACTTGTCGCCGCCTATCTGCACCCACTTGCACCGACTTTCTAGACACTGATCGATTGGGGTTTTCTGCGGTACTGGGCCAGGGATTTTTCTCATGGAGAAGGTAATCAATTTAGCGAAATATTCACTCATCTCTTATCAGTCCGTCTATTGCTGTTAATCAACTGGTGGAAGTCAGTGAGGATTCATTTTTCTTGTAGCTGATTCAAGGGTTTTCATTCAAGTCTCCATAGTGCGAGCACAAATCGGGCAAGTATGGTCGCAGCCAGTCGGAAACGAAGTTCTATCTCACCATTCTGGATGACTTCAGGGAGCACTCGGAATGTTCAATCTCACCCTACCACGGTCGGCATGGCCTTAATTTGTGAACATATGCCGTCTATTGCTACACTTGTATAAAAGGTATGGTGCCACATGCAGCATAGACGTCGAAGCGGATTTTTCCCTATATTAGGTGAATTGATGATGTATTGTTCATTCAGTTACTCTCATATTCGCATCAAATCTTTGTTACATTATCTATTTTTAATTATATTTCTGTGTACTATGCTTTCAGCTATATATTGTTCTGTTCTCTTAGTTACTCCCATATTTGCATGTTGCTTTGTTAGTTCAATATAGCTAATTTATGATCTTAATTTTCATTTCAAGCAGTACATCCCTTGCTTTGCAAGAACATGATTAGAATGAAGGCTTTAGTTTGTTGATGATCCATGGATGTCATATTGACAACTTAGCATGGATTTACAATGACAGTTAGCATAAAACTTGATAAAGATGGTCACTCCAATTTTGATGCAGACCTTTGGAGAAAAAATTCTAAGTTTTATGAACTCAAAGCTGGCAATAAAATTCTAGTGCGTGCACCACAACCTAGTTTAATTAACATGAATGTTTATTCCCCCAACGTCATTAATTGATCAAAGTCTGATCGATGTTAGTGTTCTTTCAACTTTTTCCATGCTGGCATATTACTTAGCAAAATCAGGGTGTTTGTTCAGACTAACTGATCACCATTTAAGCAACCAATTGTGATTACATTTTCTCACTCCTTTCCTAGGCAGTAACAAATTCTATTTGCCAATTTATGCGCACTATATATTCTTCTTCCATGTTCTGGATAAATAATACATATCCACCTTTTAAGCAAGATATGTTGGATACATAGTTAACAATCTGTATGTTACTCAGCATACCAAATTCCACTAGAAAGTCTTGAAGCATGTCATAAAATTTGTTGATAATCTGACAGAGATGGCACAGTGCATGAACACTGGATTTTGAATGGGATTAATTCTACCTATGGTGCACACATTGAACAAGACCAATTGTGTGCACAAAATGCTGGTACAAAGTCTTATTTTTATGCTAATGTTCATAAACTATATATTGCTAATTTAGAAGAATATAATGAACTGCGCGCGCACAAAAGAGCTAAATTGTGCACCTGACGCTAACCTAGAACACACGGCAGCCATCGTCCATCAGCGTGTCGATCATGGGCTCAGTGGGAGTGGAGTCCGCCAAGTAGATGACCTAGACACCTTGATCTATCGAGGCTAGGGTAGACTCGACATTGGGAATCACCGGTACTTGCGTCTGGTGCGGTAGCCGCCACTACCGCAGTTGTCCTTGCATCGTCCCGGTTCCTCCTCCACCGCCTGCACCATCCCCCGCACTCTGTACCAATCCAGCAGTATCACCTGTTAGAGATCCCTCTCCGCTTTTAGGACGACCCTCGCTAACCTGGCGGCTTGCTCGTACCGCGTTTCCCGCTTCCTCTGGCTGTCATCGGGAGAGGTGGTGGCATGGTCATCGACCGCCAAGCCGACCATCTTACCTTCAGCGTTGACTCCTCCGTCACGCGACTCCATCCCGTCGTCATCCCTAGGGGGTATGCCGGTATGTGTGGGTAACTTGATATCAACTGGATCAGTAGCGAGTCGTCGTTGTCGGCTATTGGTGTGGTTATTTATAGCTTGCAGTTGGCTAGGGGATTCGGGATTTTACAATTCACCCATGTGGAGCGCGGGAAGACTAAGTGGAGAACACAACCCGACAACGGTATACAATGTCACGTGTTATCGCACCCATGTTACCATAAGGAAACATATGTGTAACCTAGGTATCGTCGCACATGCATACTCATACACGCATCATGTGCGATACTCCTAGACATCACAATCAACTAGTTTGAAGTTTTCAAAGTTTTTTCTACACACAGAATCCCACATGAATTAACTCTAGTAACTGTCTGTGTTATATATTCTAGTCGCAAACAGTTCTTCCGAGTGGGCTATTCTTTTCGTTTGTGTTCTTTTGGCTCATCGCAAATAGTTCATCTATGTGAACTGTATACCGCATATCACACACATCTTGTTAATTTGAACCATTTCTGTTGTGTTCCCTAATCGAAAACACTTCGTCCGAGTAACCTGTATGCCGTATATCACACACACCTTGATCTGCCTAACCATTTCTGTTGCATTCCCTAATAACAAACGGTTCATCCAAGAGAAATGTATGTTGTATACCCACACACCTTTATATAGCAGCCAATTTCTGTTGTTCTGCTTCATCGCAAAGAGTTCTCGTAGATTAACCGTATATCACTCATCGCACAGGCAAATGTAATATTAACCGTGTTTGATGTATCCGCTATCACAAACGTTTTGCATCTCTTTTGATGGTTTTTTACATCAGCATTTCCGATTAATGCATCGCACATAGTTTCGTCGAATGGTCTCTGATTGTAGTGCTATGTTAGCAGCATCCTGCAGTAGTGTTGCTTGTTATGTCTTCTATGCTTAGAGTTGTGTTAGGTCTGATTCATCTACGATGGATTGGAATGGTGGTGAACATGTCCTACTATTGATATCTAAGTGTGTGAACATGATTTGGTAACGTAAAGCTAGCGATGAGAGGCCATGTAGGAGTACATGGTGGGTTGTCTCATTGGGACCGTCCTCAGCAACTGAGTTCCATGTTTGTGATCCAAGACAATTACTACCACACATTGGGCTCCGGTAACTCGACCCCTCTTGGCTTATTAATCGCCTTGACCTCTGTCTAGGAGTCGCAACTAGTTTCTGGTGTTCGTAGGATATGTGTTGGTGGTCGTGCATAGCGCTGACCCTAGGGGTGGGCTATGATGCGGTAGAGATACCGAGGCATGGCGTACCAGGATGACACCCGGATGGTGCTATTGGAAACCCTGCTCTCATCGTTTGGGCCTTGATAGAAACATCGGCCAGACTTCCGTTGCGGATACAACCTAATATAGGCGATAAGCCTGGACTAGAGTCTTGTGTGGCTAGTCAGGTCATGGCTGACACCCTCACCAGGCTTCTGCTTGAAGGTTGTCGAGATACATGGCGTGTACATGGTGGTAAGTGGTAAGTGGTGAGAGCATGTGTGAAGAAGTACACCCCTGCAGGGTTATAAATGATCTATTCGAATAGCAGCGTCTTCGGATATGGACTACTTGGAAAGATTATATGGTTCATATATAACTTGAAGTTGATACTCTAAAATGCGCAAGGCAAGTGTGAGTGCTAAGGATGGCCTTCTCGTTAGGGACACAGCAGTCTATCCATAGTGGTGTATTGATATGGTGAATATGTGGGCTCGTGCGCATTCTCTCAACCCAATGAAAATACTGGTACTCATAGTACATGATAGCCACCGAGTCAAAGATGGCTTGCTGCAGTGACACTCCACAACCCCATTGTTGATACCGATGCATATGTAGCTAGTTCTGATGCAAGTCTTGCTGAGTACGTTTGTACTCATGTTTGCTTTATTTATGTTTTGCAGAGTAGACTTCAGTCTCATTAGTGGTTTCTATGATGAGTTCATCATTGACTGGTTAGCCTGGGAATCCTAGACAGATGCATGGCTCCTATTGAGGGTCTTGTAGATAGACATGTGTTCTAGCCTTCTTTCTTTTTAGTTGACTGTACTCTGACAGGATAAGCTTCCGCATGTGCTTGTTGCTTGTATGACTATGTATGTTGGATCATGAGACCCATGTTTGTAATATCATGCTATGTATGGCTCCTCAGACCCATGTTGACGCCACTAACTAACCCCTAACCCACTAAAAGGTGGGCCCTGTTGGCTAACTAAACCTACTGTATCAATGACAACTGGGCCCCACACCATAATTAACCAGCTAATTTTGTTTAGGTTTAAATAAAGCCCTCTAAACTACTATACCGCTAACGTGTGGACCCCACATGTCAGATTTGACCCTAGCCGACTGCTGACATCACTATGACATAGTGGTGATGTAATATATACATTTACTGGAATTTTCATATTTCTAAATAAAATTGGAAATTTTAGAAAATGTTCAAGACTCCTAAAAATCATTGAAATTCAACCGTAACTCCAAATGAAATAATATGAAAAATTATCAGAAAAATATGAAGAATCTGTTTATGGCGTTTTCATGCATGTTAAAGCAACTTATACCTGTGGATCATGTAAAATCAATTAAAGGTCGTTTTAAATGCTTCTTTTGGAGTTTGAATTTGAATCTTTGATTGAAATGAACTTCAAACTAACATGGTAGCACTTTGCATCATCCCAAATCACAACATATTTCCATGACATAATCACACATCATATAGTTGTATTGCATTGATTGTGTTCTTTCTTGTTTGTCGGTGTTTGTTCCCTCTTGGTAGTAGATGATTCCAATGTTGTGATCGTTGACACCGATGAAGAATCATACCATCTTCAGAAGTGCCAAGAAAGCAAAGCCCCATTGAGCATTCTGATACAACTCCACTCTCTGGCTCTTGCTCTCTTTTACTGCTTTAGGACAACAACGATTAAACTGTTACATGTGGCGGTAGTTGAAACCATTCCTCTACATGACCTATCTTTGCCGCAGTAAATAGATGAAAACCCACTAGGATGAGTAGGAGTTGTTTGAGCCATGATGTGCCTAGTCATTCATACTTGCTTGTTATGCCTGTTATGCTTAGGTTTGTGTCAGGTATGATTCATCTGGGATGGATTGGAAAGCTAGTGAACATGTCCTACTGTTGAGAGCTAAGGTTGTGTTCGGGAGAAAGGAGTTTTATAGGATTCCTGGAGGTTTCCTTTCCTATGGATAGCTTTTATTGTAGAGGTGTTCGGTACACAGGAATAGCCGCACCGATTCCTCAGGAAATGTTTGCTATCATCCATTTTTTACAAAAACTGGAACATGCGCTCAAAGCTCTTTTTTGTGTAGGCCCGAGGCAAATAGGTGCAGCTCTCGGATTTCAGAATTTGATGTGCTTGACAATAAAAGTGGAGTGCAGCTAGTTTGGGAGAACCATGCAAGGAGACAAAAAAAAGGAAGGGGTGCACGTGGTCAGTGTTAATGTGTTACAATGATTCATCAAGAGACATGCATGACTGATTGCCCTTAATTTTTTAATCCAACCACTAGTTTATTATATATTGTATGATGGCTTCCCGAGTTTCGAATACCACTAGTCGAACTTTTACCTAGGATTTCAAGGTTGCTGGTTTTCACTTTGGCCCTAATTCCATTCCTACTCAACTTTCTTTTCCTTTGTTTTGCACACCTTCTATCCAAACAGGTCATAAGTGTGTGAGCACAATTTGGTAAAGGTAGCGATGAGAGGCCATGTAGGAGTACATGGTGGTTTCTCTCATTGGGACCATCCTCAAGAACCGAGTTCCCTATTTGTGATCCAAGATAGTTACTACAACACATTGGGCTCTGGTAACTCGCCCCCTCTCAGCTTATTAATTGCCTTGATCTCTGTCTAGGAGTTGCAACTAGTTTCTAGTGTTTCTAGGACATGTGTTGGTGGCCGTGTGTAGCACTGACCCTAAGGGTGGGGTATGATGCAGTAGAGACACAGAGGCATGGCGTACCAGGATGACAACTGGATGGTGCTCTTGGAAACCCTGCTCTCATCGTTTGGGCCTTGATAGAAACATCGGCCAGACTTCCATTGTGGATTCAAACTCAAATAGGTGATAAACCTAGAGTAGAGTCTTGTGTAGTTAGTCAGGTCGCGGCCGACACCCTCACCGGGCTTCCGCTTGAAGGTTGACGAGATAGATGACATGTACATGGTGGTAAGTGGTGAGAGTGTGTGTGAAGAAGTACGCCCCTGCTGGGTTATAAATGATCTATTCAAGTAGTCGCTTCCTCAGATATGGACTAGAAAGCTTATATGGTTCATACATAACTTGAAGTGGATACTCTAAAATGCGCAAGATAAGTGTGAGTGCTAAGGATGGCCTTCTCGTAGGGAGACTGGAGCGGATCCATACTGTTGTATTGATATGGTAAATATGTCGGCTCGTGTGCACTCTCTCAACCCAAAGAAAATACTGGTAGTCGTAGTACAATATAGCCACCGAGTCAAAGCTGGCTTAGTACAGTCAATATCCACAACCCCATTGTTGATATTGATGCATATGTAGCTACTTCTGATGTAAGTCTTGATGAGTACATTTGTGCTCATGTTTTATTATTTTATCACTACTAGGGAAAAGCCTAGCAGTAGTGCGGGTCTAATGTCTATCTGTAGCGCGGGGCACCGTGCTACTGATACGGCGCTACAGCTAACGTTTTCATTAGTGCCTTAGTAGTAGCGCGGTCCATACCAGCACTACTACTAAGTGCCTTAGTAGTAGCGTTTTCATTTCAAGCGCTAAAGAGCGCTACTACTATATTTTCACATATTTATTTTTTCCGACATATTTGCGATGTTTTTCTACAGGTTCTATCTAGTATTCTAATCATATCATAAACATGCAATATGCTCATCATATCATACATATAATAGTCTCATCATATCATCCAACACAAATCATGTCGTCACATAATAATGATAATATAGTGATACAAGTTATCTGACATGTCTCATCATGCATAATGTAGTACTTCTTGAGGCATTTGTTCGTATCCCTCTCTCGCACTAGCCTGAACCTAAACTAACTATTTTTTGCTTTGGCTATGCTATCGAACCGTCTCTGGTTATCGCTCAGAAATTGGTACACCTGGGCCTAGCACTCCGGCCACTTACGACTCATGGCGTAGCACTTGTTCGCCATCGTTGATCTATGTACCTGCATCATCACATGAGTCGATAATATGCAACTTGCATAGTTGAGCAACAGAAAGAGATAGACTTGGCAAAATACAAGCAATATATCATAAGCATAAATAACAAAGATCATCATACCCAAAATACCCTAACTAGAGTGATCTTTTCTAGTTGAGGAGGACGGTTTAGTTACATCACAAATAAATTTTCATCATGCATAACTCAAAGTTTTTTCATAGAGAAAGTATGGACTAAATGGACACATTGTCATATCTCGTCAATCACTCCAACATGTTGTGACATTCATCCAAATCAGGGAGATAGTCCCCGAGTGTCGTGGAATTAACACGTCAGATGTCCTAGTGAGAGGACTTAGTCGTGGAGCCATCGCAACGAGATTAGCAAAAAGGCGTTAAACCGGACAAAGAACACAGGGAGTTTATACTGGTTCGCCCCCTTGCGGTGAAGGTAAAATCCTACGATCCAGTTGTGGTGGAATTGATGGGGTCTCGACGAGTAGGGAGAGAACCCGCTTTACCTATCTCTTGAGTTGTTGTTTCTTGTCCCTGAACCGCCGTCGGGTCATCCCTTTATATACACAGGCTGACGCCCGACGGTTTACAGAACACCAAGGCCGGCTCATACATGTGTCTGGCTCGGTTTCTACCTTCCCTAACTTACAACACAAGTTTACACATCTCATATCGGTTTACATTTATGGGCTCTAAACCGCCTTTGGGCCCTGGGCCTCTAAGCTTCATGGGCTTCAATACGGATAAGCGGCCCCTCCTGGGCGGTTTACACTCAGTAGTTATATCTCCAACATTACGCCCCAGATTGATTTGAACCTGTTCATGTCAATCTTCAATACTTAGAAAAATTCCTTGAACATCCTCCTATGATCCTTGTAAAACGCCTTTGACGTCTCCTCCATATGAGCTTGGTAAACCACCATTACGTCATCTTCCAAAATTGCAGAAAATAGTCATGACGTCATCTCTGTATAAAAAACCTGTAAATGCTTCTTTAATTAATTACTCCCCGAAGACCGAGGCGACACCTGTATCAGATATCCGGTTTTTGGCTCCTCTATTCTCGCGCCTGTCATTTATCCTTTTACCCTTATAAATAAAACAGGGGTCCTTTCCATTCCCCCCCTTGCCTCTTCATCTCTTCTTCTTCCTTGCGACCCCGAAGAGCTCGAGCTCCGCTGCCGTTGTTGTCCTTCAAGCACTACATCAACAAGGCCACTGTATCAACCAATTCTTGATTGGATAGACTGTGACGCCCCTCCGCTGCCCCGCAGTATCAGTAAGTACTCCTCTTCCCAAATATTAGATCTACATTAGGGTTCTGCTGTTCGTCGGTGTTCTTCATCGTTCATCCTTTTTCTCTCCTAGATCTCATAAATAGATCTGAAACTGATAGCAAAGGTGTCGGTAGTAGTTCAGCGCCCCTAGTCACCCTCAGGAACAACTTTTTACTGCATGAGATCTCATCTAAGCATATGCACTCTTCTGCTGTCGCGTCCTTTAGGTTTAAAATTTATCCCCTTTTGTAAAACTGTGGTAGATTTGAAATTATCACACCAACTTGTGAAACCTGTTTGTGCAACACTAAAGAAAATTTCAGATCTGTCCCTTCCGCACCATTGTAGGCGGTTTAACTGTTAGCAATTCATAATCCGGTAGGTACCATTATCCCTCTCTTAAACCGCCATTTTTACCTGAGCATCAGTATCCGGTTTAACATGTATATTCTCCTTATTTGACCCCTTCCCCTGCCCTGGCACCGGTTTATGCATATCAATCTTGAACCGTAATACGGCATCTGAACTTCTTTTATAGATTTTCACCAAAAATGACCAAACAGTTCTTCTCCTGCAACTGGGCTCCCTCCCAGGTTACGAAAGAATAGCTTAATTCGTATGTTGTGATTGGCGCTTTAGCAAAGCAAGAAATCATCCATTGGAGAGCCCCAGGCACTGAAAACCCTCCTGAACCTCAAGATGGAGAAGTGGTTGTTTTTGTACATCATCTGGACTGAGGGTTTAGCCCTCCTGGATCAAAACTTTTCTGAGATGCACTTGCCAGCTTCCAACTCCACCCTCATGATATTGGACCGAACTCCGTGTCCAACATTTGCAACTTCCAAGTCTTTTGTGAAGTTTATCTGCAAGAAGAACCAACCGTTGAGTTTTTCAGAGACTTCTTCCACTTGAACCACCGTACAGAATTTACTAACGGCCCCAACACTGAACTTGGCGGGGTGTCAATCCAGAAAAGGAAAGAAGTCAATTTTCCTCACGCCAAACACCACAGCCACCCCAAGGATTGGAATCAGACGTGGTTCTACTGCCGGAATACCGCTCCTGAAGAAGAAAATCCTCTGCCGAGTTATCGTGCTCACCGGCTCAGTAATGAACATCCATTGCCTAAACGGCTCACCGCTAAGGAATGATCAAAATATGCACCACAGATTTCCAAAATGTGAGCTTTTATGGCAAACGGTTTAACTGGTATTGATCTTGTCCGTTGCTGGGTTTCATGGAGTATCTTGCGCTTAAGCCAGCGTCCCGGATTAATGTGCGAGTATATAGGAGAGTTAAAAGATCCTCAACGCCATATCGATGTTCAGCTAACTAATGAAGCAATTACTGAAGCTGTCAAAAAGATGTTGGATGAACCGATATCTGAGTGCAGCAAGACTGGGCTGCGTCCCTATTATGCCTCCCATAAACCGCCAGCTGTAAGAATTGTACTGTTCCACTTTTAATTCGCCCCATGAACTGATCGAGTTAACGGGAAGACTCTTTAACCAGGTGCGAGTCGTTCCGTCTAACATCATGGTAAAGTATTTCGCACACGCCGCTTCATCCACATCCAGCATCTCCATTGCCATCTCATAACTTTCAACCCACACCTTGGGGGGTAAATCAGGGGTATAATTGGGCACTTTACGCGGACCCTTGAAATCCTTGGGTAGACGCACATTACGTAGAGCTGGGATAAGACACGACACTCCCCAAGAGCTGAAAGCCAGTCCCCGTTCAACTGATGATGTCGGTTGAACCAGACCGATTTGATGATTCTCATACTGTGCTGCCAACTGCGCTGCTAACTCTGCCTCCCGTCGTGCTCTGCCATTGTATACCACATCCTGAGCATTCATACCGCCGCGTGCCGGATTAGGCCCTCGAGGAGCATCACAGTGCCGCGCACTGCTTGAGACAGTCGGTTCTTCAATGTGCCTGCTGTAACTCTTGCTCGGACGAGGGGTTGAATGTATTCTGTCTTGACTGTAGGAATAAGCCTGCTGCTGCACCACAACGGTTTGAAGAAGATCCCTGGCCCGTCGTGTTTCAACCGCTGCCAGCGATTTGCCCTCCATTGGAATAGCTGCCAAGCGAGACGCTGCAACAATCATGTTATCCAAAGGGCTAGAGAAATGACCTGGTGGCGTCGGTATGTACTGCAGCGGGTTATCTGTTCGTCGAGGCGGGTCCGTCACTCGTGGCTGACCCGGCACTGTCCCAGGTGCCTCGGTCTGGTTCGCTGCTGCCGGATTACTTAGCCCGGCTCTTGGCGTATTGAAGAGATTCATTTCTTCGTAAACTGGCGGCAGACGAGACTAGTGCTTCCTCATCAGTACTTCATTTGACGCGTTCTGATCCAACATAAGCCGGTAATTCTGCGCCTGGATCTGCTGTGACTGGGCATCTAAAGCGGCCCGCTCTACAGTCATCCTGGCTTCCTTACCGCCAAGTCCTCCTTGGCCTGAGTTATCTGATCCCTCAGCTTTGTAACCTTCGCGTTATGCTGATCCTGAGTCTTCGGGGTGACTGCCGTGGTCAACAATGTCGTCAAAGCATCCAACAAACTAGAAATAACTTGAGCCGGCCGGCGCGTAGGGCCTCCTGCCCTGGCTGCCGATCCAGAAATCAGTGCTACTACAGATGAAGATTGCAATGTGGGCTGTGTACCGGCCATGAAGATCGCAACCCGGTTCGATGGTTCAAGGGTGTTTGGAATACTGTCACCATCGGAACAGCCCCCAATCCGTCCGTCTTGCAGTTGGTACAGCGACTCGGTTTCGCCAGTGGATGACTCACCATCTGAGTAGATGGCTGTCTCACTGTCGGACAAGGGATCAGATTCTGCACCATGAATGAATCCTGCGTTGTTCCTTCTGCAAAACCGGTTGATGGGGGCTGTTCAGATTCCGCGCCATGAATGAATCCTGTGTTGCTCCTTCTGCTGTGTTGCTCCCTTCTCGTCGGGACCCCATCAACTCATGCTCATGGCAGAATGGCAGGCTGAACCCGGGCAGGACTTGCACGCTGAGCCGTCTCGACAAGGTCGGTGAAGATGTCTAGCTCAGGGCCCGGTTCGCCGATCTTGCCGATGAAAACGTGAATTCCGCCAAAGGGGAGCCGGTACCCGTATTCAATTGAGCCAGCCTCGGGGCCCCAGCCTGCATCATCGATGTAGAGCTTGCCGCGATGAATGTTGGTCATCCGGCCAACCGCGTATTCCTTGAGTCCTTCAAAGTTGCCCTTTAAGAACTCGAAACCATCGTGCGATAGCCCCACGGTGGGCGCCAACTGTCGTGGAATTAACACGTCAGATGTCCTAGTGAGAGGACTTAATCATGGAGCCATCGCAACGGTATTAGCAAAAAGGGGTTAAACCGGACAAAGGACACGGGGAGTTTATACTGGTTCGGCCCATTGCGGTGAAGGTAAAAGCCTATGATCCAGTTGTGGTGGAATTGATGGGGTCTCGATGAGCAGGGAGCGAATCCGCTTTACCTATCTCTCGAGTTGTTGTTTCTTGTCCCTGAACCGCCGCCGGGTCGTCCCTTTATATACACAGGTTGACGCACGACGGTTTACAGAACACCAAGGCCGGCTTCATACATGTGTCCCTCTCGGTTTCTACCTTGCCTAACTTACAACACAAGTTTACACATCTCATACCGGTTTACGTTTATGGGCTCTAAACCGCCTTTGGGCCCTAGGCCTCTAAGATTCAATGGTAGAGCGCCATACTCCTTGTCTTCATGGGCTTCAATACGGATGAGCATAAACCAGCCCCTCCTGGGCGGTTTACACTCATTAGTTATATCTCCAACACCGAGCGCAGTGAAAGGCCTCAGGTCAAGACGCTGAGCGGCTATGTGTCTTCGGACATCTTCCCGCGACATTTTCCCTTTCTTCGTAGAACAGCCCTGTTTTTTCGATGGCCTCCTTCATGATGATTTGGGCAAGTTCACACTGGATGTGATAGAACTCAGCTAGGAGTCGATGATCCGGGACATCTCCTAGTTTATTTGCCCATTGTAGAATATTGGCATCGCCGGATCTAGGTGACATGTGAAGGTTCTAGTGATCCCGTCTGTACTCCAGCATGTGGTGGAGGACATAGAATCCATCACTGGGAGTACCACTCGGTTGCTGGATGCAGGAGAAGTCGGTCTTATGGCCGAAGGCAGGCGCGCGGTTCCTTGTCTTATTGAGCATGATCTCTCCACCCCGTAGGCCGTAACTTAAGATAGCACTATCAAGAACAGACTTGATGTGGGTGTAATCCTTTTTCTTCATGTTCTTGGACGAGTCCAAGTATAGAGCGTGGGAGAATCGGGGATAAATGATGATGAGGACACACGCCAACGCCTCAGACAGCGAGTCACTTTTGGCCATAATCCTGTGTTGCTCCTTCTACAAAAGGAACATGGATCGTTTACAAATGGGACTAAACATGCACCCGAATTGATCAGAGACTAAAATTAGGGGGTAAATTAATAATTACCAGCAGTCTCATGAACTCCTTCGTGACCGCGTCCATATCAAAAACCTTGTTCACTGGGTCCCAATGGTACCAGGCCCTGATGATGTCATGCTCCTACGGGATGGTGAACTCCACCAAGGGGTCTGGTATCCCAAGACTTTCGCGTTCCGCGTCCTCCTTGGGCCATATGGGTATCTTCCCCGCGTAACCATGACTTCCGAGGTGGTGGCATGTGACGCCCCCGATTCAATCGTACACCAATCATACACGCAAATGTGTACGATCAAGATCAGGGACTCACGGGAAGATATCACAACACAACTCTACAAATAAAATAAGTCATACAAGCATCATAATACAAGCCAGGGGCCTCGAGGGCTCAAATACAAGTGCTCGATCATAGACGAGTCAGCGGAAGCAACAATATCTGAGTACAGACATAAGTTAAACAAGTTTGCCTTAAGAAGGCTAGCACAAACTGGGTTACAGATCGAAAGAGGCGCAGGCCTCCTGCCTGGGATCCTCCTAACTACTCCTGGTCGTCGTCAGCAGCCTGCACGTAGTAGTAGGCACCTCCAGTGTAGTAAGAGTCGTCGTCGACGGTGGCGTCTGGCTCCTGGGCTCCAACATCTGGTTGCGTCAACCACGTAGAAAGGAAAGGGGGAAAAGGGGGAAAAAGCAACCGTGAGTACTCATCCAAAGTACTCGCAAGCAAGGAGCTACACTACATATGCATGGGGTATATGTGTAAAGGGCCATATTAGTGGTCTGAGCTGCAGAATGCCAGAATAAGAGGGGGATAGCTAATCATGTCGAAGACTACGGTTCTGGCCACCTCCATCTTGCAGCATGTAGAAGAGAGTAGATTGAAGTCCTCCAAGTAGCAACGCATAGCATAATCCTACCCGGCGATCCTCCCCTCGTCGCCCTATGGAAAAGCGATCACCGGGTTGTTTGTGGAACTTGTCTCGGTGTGTTTTATTAAGTATCCCGTTCTAGTTGTCATAAGGTCAAGGTACAACTCCGGGTCGTCCTTTTACCGATGGACACGGCTATTCGAATAGATAAACTTCCCTGCAGGGGTGCACCACATAACCCAACACGCTCGATCCCATTTGGCCAGACACACTTTCCTGGGTCATGCCCGGCCTTGGAAGATCAACACATCGCAGCCCCACCTAGGCACAACAGAGAGGTCAACACGCCGGTCTAAATCCTATGTGTGCAGGGGTCTGGGCCCATCGCCCATTACACACCTGCACGTTGCGAGGGCGGCCGGAAGCAGACCTAGCCTCTCTTATACAAGAGTAGGCGTTCCAGTCCAATCCGGCGCGCGCCGCTCCATCGCTGACGTCAAGAAGGCTTCGGCTGATACCACGACGTCGAGTGCCCATAATTGTTCCCGCGTAGTTGGTTAGTGCGTATAGGCCAGTGGCCAGACTCAGATCAAATACCAAGATCTCGTTTAGCGTGTTATTATGAAATAACTGCGGACGCCGACAAGGGCCAGGCCCGCTTGTCTCCCAGGTGGTCTCAACCCGCCCTGTTGCTCCGCCACAAAGATCCACATAGAGGGCCGTCGGGACAAAGGTCCTTCCAGCCCCCCAATTCGTGAATCACTCGCGGGTACTCCTTGAGCCGACCCTACTTTGGTCACCATCTGTAGTATGTATATATGTATAGTATATACCCGTGATCACCTGCCAAGTGATCACGGCCCAATAGTATAGCAAGGCAGACTGACAAGAATGTAGGGCCAATGATGATAAACTAGCATCCTATACTAAGCATTTAGGATTGCGGGTAATGTATCAATGACTGTAGCAACAATGACAGGCTATGCAACAGAATAGGAGTAACCAAACAGTAACATGCTACACTACTCTAATGCAAGCAGTATAGAGAAGAATAGGCGATATCTGGTAATCAATGGGGGGTCTTGCCTGGTTGCTCTGGCAAGGAGGGGTCGTCAACTCCGTAGTCGAACTGGGCAGTAGCAGCGTCGGTCTCGTAGTCTACCAGAGAGAAGAGGGGGTAGAAACAGTAAATACAATGCAAACATAAGCATGACGATGCATGACATGACAGAGCGTGATGCTAGGCATGCCCTAACGCGGTATGAGGTGATACCGGTGAAGGGGGGAAACATCCGGGAAAGTATCCCCGGTGTTTCGCGTTTTTGGGCAGAGGAGCCGGAAGGGGAAAGTTGCGAGTTCAGTATGTTAGGGATGTGTGGCGGACGAACGGGCTGCGTACCCGTATTCGTCTCGTCGTTCTGAACAACTTTCATGTTGAAAATAATTTAATCCGAGTTACGGATTAAAAGATATGATTTTCTAAAGATTTTGTTAAATTCTGGAATTTAATTAATTATTTAAATTAATTCGAAAATGGATTTATGACATCAGCATGATGTCATGCTGACATCAGCAGTCAACGGGGGTTGACTGCTCAACCTGACCAGTGGGTCCTACTAGTCAGTGACACATTTTAATTAAACAATTTAATTAACCTAATTAGTATTAATTAGGAGTTGGGCCCCATTGTCATTGAGTAACTAATTAATTGACTAACAGTTTAATTAGTTTAGTTACTTGATTAGTTTAATTAATCAAAATTAATTAAGTTAATTAATTCTTTAATTAATTAATTGATTAATTATTTTTATTTTTATTTTTATTTTTATTTTTTAAACGTTCTGTGGGGTGGGGCCTGAATGACAGTGGCCCATCTAGCCTAACGGGCGCTGGGCGTGTGGCTAATGGGCATGGCCCAAACGGGCACATGTCCGAGGGGCGCTGGGCACGCACACGGCGCACGCCAGCGGCCAGGGCCAGGGGAGGTGGCGGAGGGGTGGTGGCAGGGGGAGGCGCTCGGTAGTAGGCAGCAGCAAGCGAAGCAACAACGACAGCAGTTGCAGGCGAGCAGCAGGGGACGACGCCGCGTCGGGGGCTCGCGCGCGAGTTACCGGCGAGCGTGTGCGAGGGGGGGGGGGGACGCCGGGTGGCCGCGGTGAGCGCGGCCGGTGCGGGCGCATGCGGTGAAGAGAGGAGGAGGGGGCCTCACAGGGGGTGTGTAGGGACCGTGGCAGCGGGGGTCGAGGGGGAAGGGGGACGGGGACGTCGTCGGCGTCGAGGAGGCAGGCCGGTGGGGGAGGGCGCCAGCGAGGTCCAGGCGGCGTGGTCTCCAGGCGGGGACGGGCGACGACGTTGGGCGCTGAGCGAGGGAGAAGGGGATCGGGCTCCTCCCGATCCAGATTCAGAGCGAGGGGGTGGGGGAGATTGAGTGGGGAGTGGGGTAGGTTAGGGTTTCGGTGGGTGAGGGGATAAGAGGTGGCCGGTTGGGCTGGTTTGACCGGGCCGACGGAAGTGGCCAGCTGGGTCGGTTGGCCCAGAGTTGGGCCAGGGGTACTTTTCCCTTTTTTTTCTTTTCTGCTCTCTGTTTTGTATTTTCTTTTATCTTCTTTTCTTTTTTTTTTTTCATTTTAAATCATTTAGGCATTTTATAAAAATGTGTTTGCTTTATTATAATTACCCTTGTAATATTCGGCACCCACCGAACATTTTTGTTTCAACTTTTGAAAACTTTTATTGTTGACACTAATTTAAATTTGAATTTTGAAATGGTTTCGTATCAACCCGAGATTAGCAACAGTAACCGTGGTGACGTGGCATCATTAACAGAGGTTTACTGTAGCTTAAATATCCGGGTGTCACATGGAACCCCATCTTCCTCTCTTGAAGCCCCTTAATGTACTCGACTTTTCTTTGGCAGCTTCGGCAATGTAAGCCTTCTTGAATATTTCGAACTGCTTTTCCATAATTGTCGGATTATCCTTTACAATCTCGGAGTAGGGTTCCTTTTTGGCGATGATCCAATGTTTCACCCTTACTTTATAGGTGGACAATGCATCGCTAAACTTGCCCATGGCACGTCTGTTTATCTTCTTCATTGCTAGGTCTTGCCATGATCGAGCATATTTGATTTCATCCCGGCCCGGGAACAAGAATCCCTAGTGCAGCTTAGTTAGGAGGGACTCCTCCATATCTAGTATCTTCTTTAGTTTCTCATCATTGGTGCTGGCGGTTCCCCATAGAATGCAGCCTATTTGATTTTCGTAGCACATGCATGCTTCCGCATACTCTTTTGGCTCGAAATTGCCGGAGTCCAGCTCCGTGACCACCAGTTGAGTAGTGTTGAGCTGGTTTGTGCGTTGTATCCTCTTTGCTTTCGGTTCTATACCGGCTAATTCGTGAGTCTCAGTGCCGGTGTCGATCTCAGTGATGGTCCTAGTGTCGGGGCACACAAACAGGGGTGTATGTTTCCCCCTGATTTGTGCACGGACAGCGAGCCTCCGACACGGCGGCAAGGAAACAAGCTTCACCAAGCACACACACAAGGCCAAGCTAAGTGAGAGCTCTTTGAGAAATCAAAGGGTGGATCAAGAATACCAAGACCAACCAGAAAGACAAGATTTCAATCAGTGAGAAACCTCCCTTTCTAGGCAGGCAGCCTCGCCAGGTCGAGGCCTCCCCAAAGATGAAGCAGATACGGCCCGACAGACCTATCGGGGCCTGCGGAGATCCACTCCCCCGCCAAGACTCCACCGCATCGCAACGCAAGTCACCAATCGATGTGGTGTCGAGCCGGCAGGAGGCTAAGTGGTTGTCACTTAGCGTGTGACAGTCATTTGGAGAGAAGATCATCTCTATGTGACACCCGTCCAAACGTTGTTACACACACAGATAGAAGATGACCAGGACGGCGCGACAAGGCTTGCCGGGCTGCACCCACGACATGACATACAGCGGCCAATTTAATGCGTTTTGCCCTAACTGCCAGAGTTGGGTATGATAGCACTGTTGGCTATCTAAACAGTGGATAATGACCATTTGCCATTGTGGTAAGCCCTTTGCCTATAAAAGGAGGGCCATGGCGACCATAGAAAGGATTCAGACCCTCTTGTATCCTTACACATGTAGCTGCTCTTCCCGAGGCAGCCTTGCCGGGCTCGAGCGCACCGCAGCACTAAGGTCCCTCCATCGATCCACCAAAGTAGGAGTAGGGTTTTACACCTCGCGGCGGCCCGAACCTGGGTAAAACAATCGGTGTCACCTCTGTCGTGCTATTCCGCGATCTCTGCTCTTTGTGCAACATGACTGTCCCCCTGCCAAACCACAAGGGCCCCAATGGCCCCATAGGTCACTACAAAAAAATACACTTCCGTGATGATAGGTGTTTGTCACAGTAGGTCGCGTTTTCTGTCATGCATGTACATCCATGACGATTTTATGATAGAATCAAGATAGTCATACCTGTGCTGTCGTAGAAGTGTTCCATGACATTACCAAAATTATCATCACGGAAGTGTCCACTTCCATGATGATAAATCGCGCGTCACAGAAGTGCTTTCGTCAAGGGTGACCGACACGTGGCGTCCATCGTAACGGAAAACCGTTAAGCTAGCGGGTCCAGTTTTGGATCCGATAACGCATTAACAGCCTTGACCAATGGGGATTTTCCACGTGTAATATCATCATTTGCTAGAGGAAACACGTGTTGGCTCACTGTTGGGATAGATGTCACCCATTCATTAGACCCAAGGCGCCTATGATACGTCAACATGTGGCACGGCCCAATAGAGGCCCATTCCTCTGAAAAGGCCGGCCCGTTTGACTTGGTCAAAAGGTGTCGGGCCGGCCCACGGAAAGCCTGTTAACTGCCTGTTCGCATATAGCCCATTTAAAGCCCGCTAACCCAGCGCCCGTTACGACCTCTCCGAATTAGGCCCAGTAGCATCATCTGGGCCGTCCAATATGATTCCAGCTTGTTTTAACTTCCGGCCCATGTATGGCACATGACGTCTTTCGACCCATATGAGGCCCTTTGTAACTCTTGGCCCATTAACGGCCCGTGGTGAAACTGGCCCGTAATGAACAGTGTATCACTTTATACCCATTAACGTCCCATTATTCCATTGGACCATTTCCAGCCCAAGTTATCTTTCGATGTTCTGAGGGCCCATTTATTCTTGGGCTCATTTCCAGCATTCGGTTACTTACGGCCCGTTACTGTCATTTTCTGCTTGTGGGCCAAATTCAGCCCATCGTTACAGTCGGCTCGTTTCTGGCCCGTTAATACGTTGGGCCGTCTTCACGTCAAAAAAAACCGTTGGGCTGTTTTCATAGAGTTATCAAATACGGCCTATTAACGGCCCATTATGGTCCACGAATAGTACGACCCATGATTGGTGACATGATGATACGCCCCGTAGAAGGCCCATGGACCCTACGGCCCACAAAAGGCCCACGGATCGTATGGCTGGTAGAAGGCTCATGGATCTACGACCCATAGAAGGTCCATGGATCCTACGGCCCGTAGAAGGCCCATGGATCCTACGGCCCATATAGAAGGCCAATGGATCCTACGGCCCATAGAAGGCCCATGGATCAAACGGCCCGCAGGAGGCCCATGGTTACAACAGTTCGTGTGTTGCCATGATTATTTTGGCCTAGTTACCAAAAATAGGTTATTGTGGCCACTAGAAAAACACAAAAATAGAACTGCAGTGACTACAAGCAAACAACTAAACAAGACAATAAGGAAATAAATAAGCAAGCAATTAACACTAGCCTATTACCGCTATTACACATATTACATCCACTAGGCATCAAAGTTCGCCACCAGTGCAAATATAGGGGACAAAACAGCATATTACATACACTGGCCGTCAAAATTGGCCACCAGTGCAAATAAACGCGGTAGCAAAACAAGAGCATAACTGAAACAACTTCAGAAGAGCTCAAGAAATGTTATCCTGGGTACCCACCGTGCTGGCAATAAGCTTAGCAAGCTTATTAGCTTTGTCCTTTTTGGCGCTAAAATCCTCCAACGCTTGCTGTTGCACCAGAAAGTATACATCTGAATGCTCCAGGGACTTCAGCAGTCCTTCCACTTCTTGTCGCAGCACAGAGGATCGATGTCTTTTAGCTTATAGTTGAGACTCAAGAAACCGAACTGATTCAGAGAGTGAGTTTGAATAGCTTGTGCAAGTGGTAGGGGCCAGTAACTCGAACACTAAACCAAGACAGGACTTTGGGGTTGTCTCACTGTCTTCAAGATAGTCTTCCTTAGCTCTTTTATCAGCTTTGTTGGAGACCAACAAGGATGTGTCACTATCCTGAACCTTATGTGCATTACTTCCTTTACCATTGCTTAATAAGGCACTCTTCCCCAATATTCTGTCAGCATTCTAAAAGAAGAAACAAGCAGACACATAACAGGTTTAGCATGTACTAGTATATGAAACTCATTTCGGTGAACCAGTTCATTAGTAAGGTGGACATGATTAAACTACCAAGTCTTCTATTGCCAAGTACTAGTACATAATAAAAGCATCACAAACATATATCTATGTCCTATGGTCACCGCATTGTCTTGCCAAATCAAAATAGAGACACAATTCAAATCATATCAGTTCAAGACAAAGCAGCAGTGAAAGAATACAAAGCATGGGAAACTACACGGCATAACAAGATTTTAGATGGGTACCATGGGTCTACATGTACAACAACACTACTGGATCTGTTGTGATGCTAGTAATGTGCATGATATGATAAGTCAACTGTATACACAATTGAAATTGAAATCAACAGAGCTATTAATAAGAGCAAACCTGTTAAAGAAACATGCGTGAACATACCTGCTGTGCCATTGGAGTTTCGATTGGATCCTTCAATTTAAAAATAAGTTTGTATGAGTAAATATAGTTATACAAGAGCAAAGCGGTATGCATGATAACAATCACAGTTAAAAAAGGCGCGCCTAAGCGAGCGCTTAAGCGCGCTAGGCTCTAGGCATTGACAAAACGCATTGCGCATAACTACGCTTAATCTATGCATAACTACGCATAAGCATGTGCTTTGGTCAGCGAAGCGCAAGGCGGTGGCAGAACACACAATTAACGCCTAGCGCTTTTTTGAACTATGACAGCGATGGAATCTTAAATTAGAACAGTTGTTCTTCAGGTTTAGGCACTTGTTCTACATGAACAGAGTACAGTAAGACGCAAGAATAATATACTTAAAAATAGAAAATGAGCTCATAGACCTTACCACATTCTTGGTTCGGGACCAGTACAGAACAAGGCGTTCCCAGTCATTGTACAATAAATGTGTCTCAGGAGAACGTAAGCGAATTTGATGAGTTTCTTTGTCGGTGAAGTACGTTTTCTTTAGGTAATTCCAATACTGCCACCAAGCATTCTTGAAGATAGCAGAGGTATTAGCACAGGTTACCTCATCCTGAGTTTCCAAATCGGTCCTTCTCTATTTAGAAAAATGGGAAAATTTTATGTATTATAACCATCATGGAGGCAGGATGTATGGGACAAAGCAAAGTAATTGCCATGAATAACATTACTTACACATAACTCCTGGACAAACACCTGCAACTGGCATTTTTCCTTCATTTTCAGTATAATATTTCCAAGATGGGAAGATACGCACATACGATTTAACAACATCAAATGCGATAGATGCTAAACTAGGACTAGCTGGTTGTGCTTCCTCCACAGGAATATGCATACTAACTGGTGGAGTTGGGGTTCGCTGTGGTAGTACTAGCCCTTTGGGCATTGGAGCTGCCTTACTAACTGCTCTTGTTTGGGAGCTCTATGGTGGAGATGGTGCTATGTCAACAGGAACTGGGTTACTATCTGCTGGGGTTGAGGTTAGATTTGGTGAAGATGGTTCTCTGTCCATCGTAGTAGGGGTACAATCTGCGAGAGTTTGGGTTATGTGTGGTAGGGCTGGTTCTCGTGCATGTACAACAAGGGTGCTACCTCCACCAAGAGGTAGCACTGTTTTATTTGAAGACCGTGTTTTTAGTCCGCTAGATACTGGCATCACCCACTCCAATTCAAATGGCTGATAAACATGAAGCATAGTTGAATGTACAGACATTGTATGAGAGACAGATGCAATAGATAGTGTGGAAAAAAGAGGGCATGAAATAGTTGACATGTATATTGTTTAACTAGAACGGATAGCATGACATAATTTCACACATATGATGTCTATCTAAACTGGATACAATAGCGTAACATAATTCAAAGATATGATTAATAACTAAACATGATCGCATGACATAATTCACCGACATGTTATCTAAGTAATTAGGATCGCATCATTTAATTCACATATGTGATTTATATGCTAAACAGAGGGCATTCTATATGATGTCTGAACTAAGAACATGGTGTTGAATATTGTGTATATGATGCCTAAACTACGCAATGCAAGACACCATATGCATGATAGGTGCAGTATAACCATGCCAAGTTAGAGTATACACCTCGGTGGGGGAATAGGACTGGTCATCTGTCTCTGAATCCATCTCTGAGGAGCTATCAGGACCCAACAAGAGATCTGCTTCGACAGGTAGCACTGTCTGCTCTGAAGGCCTTGTTTTCACTCCAGATTTTTCCATCTCTCACCCAAATGGCTGATTCACAGGAAGCATAATTTAATGTACAAACATTGTCGAAAAATGGAAATGTAATGAAGAAAAGGATGGGCAAGATATCATTCAAATATATGATGCCTAGTTAATCAGGATGGCATTGCACATTTCACATATATTATTGCTGGCTAAAAGACATGAGACTGCATAATTCCCATATATGATATAGAAACTATATAGGTGGCATTACAGCACATGTCTAAACTAAGCAGATGCCATATATGATGTCAAAAGTAGGCACTGCAAGGCAACATATGCATGATATGACTAACATCATCACGCCAAGGTAGAGCAAACACCTTGGGGGTAAATAGGAGTGGTTAGCGGCGTTCGAATCCGCCTCAGAACAGATATCTTCCTCTGGATTACAATCTGGAGAGGGGTGGGGAGGGTTTTCCATTGAACCCACCATGGAGTGATGTCTGCATGACATTGTATTGCCACGCAAACCTCTTCTCTTTTTCTGTACATGTTCAACATGACTGTGTACAACATCTAACATGCATACGAAAAAAATATGGTGAGATTATGTAAGGAGAGCATGCATAAATTTAGAGTGATGGTAACAACCAGTAGATGGATCCAAAAATAATGATAGCATGCTGATGATTGCTTTAATTTAATAAAAAGACAGATGATGATTGCTTTACTATTTGTTTCCCACCCAAGATGAACAACATAGGCATACCTTAGGTGAACCAGATATTAGACAGAGATACTATTCATTGCTTCCTCCATATGTGCCCCACAACTAATTTAGAACTCAAGTTTGAACATTAATTTGGACCTGACTTGGAGTCCAAGAGGTGAACAGGACGATAAGGTAGCAGGTAATTTTAAGCAGTGCATAACATAAGCAGAAACAAAAGAATGTGACCTCTCTTGTGGACCCATGTACTCCTTAGGTTCATCTGCTGAGTCGATGATGGTGATGTCGTTGCGGTGGATGCCGGTGGCAGGGAAGGAGGTATGAGGCGGCGAAAGACGGTCAGGAGTCGTGATGTCTTTTTTGGTGGATGCTTCTGTCGATGGAGCAGCTCAGGTGAGGTGGACGATGTCGCTGCAGGAGCAGGACAAACCACACAAAGTTCCCTTCGACACCTACCTGTAACTGAACTAATTCTGTAAGGGCTCATTTGGCTTGCATGATCCTAAAAACGCAGGGATAGGAAAAACATCAGAATAGGATAGGAATGCACATGGTAAACAGAGCATTTGTAAACACAGGGTTTCTGTCAACTTGGGTGTTTGGTTTACAGGAATTGGAAGAGCAGAGGAATGTAAAGAAACATGGCCAAAATAAAGTGAAACCATATGAAAGCGTGTACAGTTAGAATGTTATTCTGCCACTAATGCACTTGGTCTTGTTTTCATGCATAGGATTTTGAAAAGTAGGTCCAGGTGGATGTTTCGCTTCATTCCTTTCAACAAAATGCATGAGTAATTGAATAGTAGAGTGCCATTGGAAAATTCCCTATTGCTATCTTTTTCCGTTGAACCAAAATAGCCCTAATGGCTCGACATGAATGTATAGTAATAACTGATGCAACAAGTGTACAACCTCTTTGTCATAGCCGTGTCGACCTCAGCATCATTGGGTTGGTCGTTGAAGCAGTTGTGGCAGAGGTGGCTGTCGAAGGTGTGGAGGAAGATCTGAGGAATTTGTAGACGGCGTCCAGGGCACTGCTCTGTTGTGATGAATCGTTCTGTCGTTGGAGCAGCTCCGGTGAGCCGTAAGATGTCAAGGCTGAAGCAGCACAAGACAGACATTGTCAATCTCAAGTGGGATTCTAATAGCATCTCCAATAGATGATGTAAAATAAATGTAAAATTTACATCACGAAAAACCACCTGACTACAACAGATGAGGTAAAAATTGTTGACTCTGAACATAATTGTCGACACTGAAATTTACTATGGAATCTAAATGTTACTGTCGAAACTGAATGCAATGGTAGCAGAGAGGCACTTGACATGTAGTTTAGGGAGGGCCTGCAGTTCATCTTCAACTTACACCCCCCTAAGCCGCCAGCCACCACTAGCCGAACCGCCGGCCCAGCGCCTCCTCGCCGCCCTGAAACAACTCCCCACCGCCAGTCCGCCGCCGCCCCGGCCAGCCCTCTAGGCCCCCTGCCACCCACCCTGGACCCTAAGATAGATAGTGGGGTACCTCTCTGGCGAGCCCCCGTCCCCACTGTGGGTGGTTCTTCCTTAACTCTGGCGAGCCCCCCCCCCCCCACCCCACCCCCTGAAAATCTACTGACCCAAAAGTCGATTCAGTCGATTGAAGTGTAGCTAAATCAGAGCAGAGCAGCGGCTCGAGCAAGGGGGAGAGTAGTAGCAGCAGCGCGAGCGAGCAAGCGAGAGCCGGAGCAGCAGCAGTTGGGCGAGCGAGCGATCGAGCGAGAGCCAGAACAGCAGCAACAGATCCAGCTGGTATGGACGATGCCGTAGAAGGGGCCTCGCAATTGGGGAGAGCTGTTGTGGAGATGTCGCCTGCGGCTCCGGCTTCAAGGTAGCCACTCCATGGGGGTGCGGGATGGAGCACCGTCGGCGCCGGGAGGTCAAGTTAAGGATAAGGTGCGATGCGATGAGTGTACAACCTCTTTGGTGGCGCCGAGTAGGCCCCGGCTTCTTCTGAGGAGTCGGTGACGATGTTGCGGTCCTGATGGAGCAGGTTAAGGTGGTGCTGTGGGGATGGAGCAGCCGCGATAGACGAGGCGATTGTAGGAGCAACTCCTTGGAGGTGGAGGACTGGGCGGCTGAGCCAGGTGTGCCTAACACAAACACAAGCTTCCCCTCTTCTCTTATCACCGTACATGCCTCACTCCCACCACTCTTTTCATCGATCTCATACTCGCACACTCCTTCCCCCTTGATATAGTATGCCTCTCGCACCACCTCCTAGATGCATCCCTCTCTCTCTCTCTTTATCCTTCTCCCCGTGCCTCATTTGCTTCTAACACACACATGCATGTATACCGATCGATCTCCCAACATATACCTAGGTCGACTTTAACTACCCCCCATCGATCGACGTACCTCACAAGTTATGTCTCTCCTTTCTCTAACAAAGGACGATTGATCTTCCTATGTATTTACGTCTGCTTACCACAACCATATCGTCCCCCCTCATCATTCGTGCATTCCTCATGACCCGTCTCTCACACGCACAAGCATAGACGTGCCCTCCGTTTGTCTAGCAAGCCTATCCCATCATTTGATAGAAGCAACTCCACTACCACCCATCCAACACTCTAGCTCTGTCTCTCTCAAAACCTTATTCCTCTCCTACACATATGCATGGATGCCGATCGATCTCCCTTAATACCTGAGGTAGATCGATCTCCGTTAATATAGGAGGTAGGCCTCTCTCCTCCTCCACACATATACCAGCCATTGTACTTCCATAGTTAATTAGGCCTCCCTTCTCCCCCCCACCACGCACCGATCGTCGAGCGTTGTAGGCAGGTATCCATGCCACAGAGAGAAACTGCACATGTCCCCTCTCACATTCCAGTAGGCCAGCCACTCTATATCTTTGACGTGGGCACACACAAATTCGATGCCACTCTTTATCGATCGTGCATGCACACACACACACACACATCATCCCTCTCTTTGATTCTATGGACACCTCAAGCCGATGATACCTCCACTCTCTTCTCGTGGATCGCCCCTCTATATATATGATATCATGGACTCTATTTCACACACATTGCATATGTTACATTTTTTTATTGACCCCCCCCAAAAACTCTCACGAACCCCCACACTATATCTCTCTATGTTTGTATCTCTCTCACACAACCCCACGTAGGTGGTGTGCATATACAAGAAGAGGATAGGTGCACCGTGCACGTACTCATGCTTCATGCCCAGCCACACCTGCACGGGTACATGGTGGAGCTCATTTCTGTATGAAATGGCAGCCCACGTGCTAATTTGAGTGCGTGTAGCGGTTGTTTACCTATGGTGGTCATGTACCACGCGTGCACGAAACAAAGTTCGACTTGATGCATTGGCGCGTTATTTTTAAATAAAGTTATACTGCTCAATGGCATGTACACAGAATATAAAATGATTTTGATGGAGAAAAGGGTAGTCCGCTCCACTATATACAATGGAGCCTGCCTGCCTGGTTTGTCTCTCTTCAGAGTATCTCACACAAGGCTGTGGTGGCCTCTCTCTCTCTCTCTCACCGTTGGTCACTGATCCGGCTGCATCCCGTCCGCCGGCGAAAAGGAAGGATGTGCATCGTTTCTCCCTTTGACGGCGCCGAGGCAGCACGTCCCGATCTGCAGTACACGTCGTTCTCTCTGACCAAGCTCCGGCGCGGTAGGGCCTACGCCACCTGCTCGCTGCCACAGTATGGGCAGATTCCAGCCGCCGCCACTCACCTAGTTACATCCCGACGACCTCCAGGTATCCCCTCTGGCCTTGCTCCACTACCCGTTTTCCCATGTCGCTGCATGTGGATCGTCCATAGTTCTTTGGCCCAAACGTATCTCGTCCGGCGTACTTTCCATATTGCAATCTCGTCCTCACACTATTTTAGACAAAGACAACTGTGTTGTTATCTTCCTTTAGGACATGGAATATGCTTCTTTTTTGTCATTGCATGTGTCATCAACTGTTATTGGCCAGTAATTGTTTCCTTTCTACCTCTTTTTTTGCAAATAGGGCTATCCATTTCACCTCGTTGCTATTGCGACCTTTTGGTGAACTGCACAAATCACTTTTTTCTTAAGTGTTTTGTGCAGTTGTACTAAAATGTCACACGGGCAACGTCTCTACATTTCAGTGCGACTGCACAAAAGGGAGATTGGTTTTGCTCTATCCTCCTCATCCAACTCTGAGTCTAATCTTCTCCAACTAGTTAGTCTTAAGAGAGACTACAAAGGTGAGTGGCTTCTATTTCTGTGTTTATTGTTTCATCAGCAGTCCTCTATTATCGTAATCACACATAATAACTTTGGAACAGGGACGCTCAGCTCTATTTTAGTGGAACTGCACAAAATGTTCAGAATGTTGCATGCTCCAAATAGCTACTTTTTCCCAACATGCCTTGTTGATTTAGACATAGCTGGGGGACGTTGCTGCCAATGAAAGCATGGATCAATTTTAATTTAGCACCATCTCACAACTTTGTCTTCAGTTGTGATGTAAATATTAGCTCTGATCTGCTAATAATTGAGATGCATTAGCAAGGAAGTTAGTTTTTTATTGTTTCCGAAAGAGCATCGATGTCAAGACACACGAAACAAAATCTAAAATCTCACACCATTGTAAAATTTCATGTCGCTGGAAAATTATTTGTATAGTACGTCAATTATGTAAACAAATATTGGAAGTTTGATAGCATTGCCAGAAGCCTCTTCAGCATCCGGGTCCATGTGCCATGCAAAAAATTATACTCCTTCGTTCCTAAATATTTGTCTTTTTACAAATTTTAAATGGGCATATTTTAGAGTGTAGATTCACTCATTTTGCTTCGTATGTGTACTCCCTCCATTCCTAAATATTTGTCTTTCTAGAGATTTAAACAAGTGACTACATATAGAGCAAAATGAGTGAATCTACACTCTAAAATATGTGTATATACATCCGTATGTAGTAGTCCATTTGAATATCTAAAAAGACAAATATTTGAGTAGTCACTCATTGAAATCTCTAGAAAGACAAATACTCCGGAGTATATTTAAGAACCGAGGGGATAGTGCACAACCGCATGGGAGACTCAGCCTGGACGTTGCGCCGCATTAATAGTGACTAATGAGCAGTCAAATCATAAGCCTCACCTTTCCCACTGTAAGTTGCTCGGAAGAAGCAACCATCAATACACTCTTCTTTGAATCTGCTCATACTACTCCATTTGTCACTGTTTATAGAGCGTGCTTCAGAAAAAGAAAAATCTCTTGGACCAAGGTGACTAGCGATCGGCCTGAAAAATAGCATTGGTAGTTATAGCACGAGGTCTATTACTAGAGGAAATAATGCGTATACACATGCATGCAGTGCTTCCACCCCGGGTACACACGTGCATGCACTTACTCCACTCTATAGTACATCAAGAGAAAATTGTGGACTTGATTGCAGTTACCACGCTGTAATTAATTCAGCATTAAACCAAACGCGTCTAAAGTCTCTCTGGTGGTGGAAATGCATTGAGAGAAATGCATCATAATGAAGAGCGCCCTGTAAACTATGACGGAGGGAGGAGTAGTATGAAGGTGCAAAACCAAGTACACGTATGGCCAGTCAGTCAACGCACCTCCTCTTGGCATATCACTGACATGTGGGACTGGAGTGTGAGTGAACCGATCTCAATTGATGGCGAAATGGCCAACCCGCCGTTCCTTGAGAGAGACGAGGAGCGAGAACACATAGACGGGCTCGCGCGGAGGCCAAGATATATTCGAGCATGGTTGATCGATATCATCAATACATGTTGGGCTGCCGTTTTCCGCCCTTCTCCGGAATAAATGTGTACTTTATCAGAGACTAAAAAAATAAGAGTATAGACGCTCCACCATGTGGTTCTAGTAGTAGTACTACACGTACTACTAAACCTTGTGCTTGGCTCTTCGCCTCTTCGTGAAGTCGAACAAAGAGGGTACTCCGCATGTTTGGTACTACAGTGTATGCCTCTGGCGATCTAACACCGAATGAACTGATGCATGTCCACTGCCTAGGCGAGGGTAGATTGCATTAGTCAAAATGCATATGCGATCTTCACCTTGTCCTACAAGCTTCTCCTTGTTCTGTGAGTTAACAAGACACACCAAAAAGTAGTGCTAGTTCATACTCCCTCCTTTCTGGTTAATATGGCTTAATATTTTTTGTGGGTAAATGAGAGAGCTTTATTTATATATAAGCATTCTTAGGATGATCAGCCAAGACACTAGTCACTAGGAAGCGAGGTACCCCGCAAAAAAATAAGTAGGAAGCAAGGTGTTTCATCAAGCCAGCTCTCGGCCACATTCAAAGTGCGGCAAGCACGGTTCGCACAAAGATGTGCTGCAAGGTTTGCTGACCTGTTTACATGCTAAATAACAAAAAAAGAGGAAATATTACCGAGCACTCCTATTTGTAACAGGATATGAGCCAAAATTAAGCGAGAATTGTGGCGAGTGTTCCATGCAATCAACTTCCATTATCACATGCGATAACCCTCGAAAAGAACCAAATGTGTTGAAGATTGCTTTATCACATTTTAAAAATATAATAAGAGTGCAAACGCTCCTCCATCCGGTACCTAGTACTAGTATAGTACATACCTCTATAGACTATAGTAGTAGTACTAGTACTAGTAAACTTTGTGCTTGGTTATTCTCCTCTTCGGGAAGTCGAACAATAATAGTACTAGTATAGTGTATGCTTCTGGCAATCTGACACCAAATTAGCTATTGCACGCCCACCGCCGGAGCGAGGGAGAGCTTGCATTAGTCAAAAGTTTCTCCTTGTCCTGCGAGCCACCGTGCACAAGCTTCTCCCATGCTCCAAGCTTCTCCTCGTTCGGCAAGTTGACGGGACACAGCAAAGTAATGCTAGTCCATACTGCCTCCTCTCCGGTTAATATGGCTTAATTTCAAACGAGATAAATACACTGTCTGTCACTATACATTTGTAAAAATATGGTCAGTGGACTTCATAATATGCTCATTGCGCTCAATATATATGTTTTCTGGTCTTTATACGGTCACTAGCTCACCCTGGCTGAGTATGTGTGTGCATGCACGTGTAGGTTGAGCACTTAAGCGTGACCGTGTGTGTTCCGTCGTGTGCTCGAACATGCATGCATTAGGGCGTCGCGCACGTTTTTGCGTCCATGTGTACGTGTGACTTTTGCATACACGTAGCGGCAGTACGTGTAGGTGCCACTAAAGAGAAGTCAAATCACATAGTAAGTTAGTCGGAAGAAGCAACCATCATTTCACTCTTCAATGACACGTACGCAATATAAAATGGTTGATATGGAGAGAGAAACAAAACCACTATATATACACTAGCAGGAGCCTAAGCTACAAGCCTGCTTGCTTGGGTTGCTCTCTTCACAAGCATAAAACGACGGTGGCCACACCGCTGGTCACATATCCGGCCTGATCCCGTAGCTGGGGGAGGGAACAATGTTCTGTGTAGATGCGGTCGACATCGGCAAGGGAGAAGACCCAAAGTTGGTGCGTCCCAATCGGGGGTCACCGTGGTATGGGCCGATGTCGTGTCCCAACCGCCCTTCTAGCTACAGCCCGACGTCCTAGGTAGTCCATCTTCCTTCTGGAGCCTGCTTGCTCCACTACTGCAGCTCCCCACGTAGCTCCATCTCCATGTCGATCTTTCTCTACTTCTACCAGTTTCTACTTGTGATGAGTTTATGTCTCATGAACTAGTGCCAGTACTATTATTGTAATCACACTTCTTCAATATCTTTGCCATCAGGGATGCCCACCTCAATTTTAGTGGAACTGCACAAAACCATCGTATGATCCGAGGGTGCCAACCGTCTTTCCTTCAACAGGTTCTACCTGGCCAGGAAATCAAATCCTGTTTAGGGTTTAGGGTTTAAGTTGTAGTGACCCCATCAGTAGCTTTTCTTTCGTACACGCTCTCACAACTTTTGTCTTTAGTTGTGAAGTAAATATGATATGTGAATCATTGAGATGCATCAGCATGCGTGTTAGTTTCCCTTTGTATTTGATGGAATGTTCTAACGGGGCAACCTTGGAGTAGGAATGAAAATGTAGTCGAAAGTTTCTGTTTTTCCGGAGAAAAAATGGAAATGGAGAGAAACCAACATTTCTTTTCGTTGGATTGCTCCATCGAGCAAAACCAATGTTTAAATCACGTCTGTCGCGTTCTTGTCTCACCCTCCTCCATGGCTCGACCCCAGACGGTCGCTCGGCATGCCACTCACTGCAAACCGAGTATACGGGAACTTTCCTGCCTGCTTGTCGATGGATAGCGCCATGGAGTACTAGCACTACTAGAAGAGCTTGATGAGTTGGGGGAGGACAGCTAGCTGTAGCACGGACTCCCAAGAACTTTTTACATGCATGTTGTGGCCGGCTATCGCAACCTTTGAACGCGGAGCAGTCGCGTGCACCAGGAAGCGGCACGGGCGACACTCTCTTGGACGGCACGCTGCTTCAATGCTGGCACGAGTGAGAGGCTGCGTCCGCTCTGGCTAGGCATGAATGCGGCACTGACCGTTTCAGGCAGGAAGCACGCACGGGTGATGAAGAGGTTTCGGGTCGGTCAGGAGCGGCCGTGGCAGCGGTCCGGACACCCGCAAACAAGAGATGTTGTACGTTAATATTGCTGCGTATATAATTAACAACGTAAATAATGTGCCAGTTGGACAAATATGATTGGAGATGGAGATGGAAATGGAATTTTACGTAAATACAGATATGCATGTCTGTGTCTATGTGCGTGTGCGTGATGACTCTCCTGACCTGGAAGCAGGTGCATGTTTTTGATCGAGTTTTCTTTCTTGGTACGTAAAAAAATTGTCCGCCAGTTTTCATTTCTTTTTTCCGGGAACGTGTGTATTCTATTTAAAACCACTACTATGGAGAGATTTTTTTACTCCATTATAGCCTCTTGTTTGATAGAGTTTCTCGCGTCTCACTCTCTCACCCTCTCCATATCAAAACAAGATGACAGTGTCCAGTCTATCTCTCTCCTCACCGGTGGTCACAGATCCGGCCGAATCCCGTCCGCTACGGGAGGTGAGGAGGTGCAGCGTTGAAGTTGTCGCCGTCGGTGATGGAGGAAGCCGATGCGCACCGTCCTCTCAGAGCCGGTGCTGGCGCGGATGAAGGTCCTCCGCGCCCTTGTTCACTGCCGTCATGTGGGCAGATCCCGCCCGCCCGCCTAAGCGATATCTCGCCCACCTGAGGTATAACTACTTGTACTGGTCCAGCTCCCGAGGTCGCTGCATGCGGGTTTTCTTCTATGCGACTACTCCCCAGGTCCCCATGTATAGTAGCTAGGGTTCGTCGGCTGGTCCAACATCACCTACTATTATAGATGAAACACCACTCAAAAAGTTGTCCTGATTTATGCCTCGGTGGAGGTATACATGTTTCAACAAAAAGTACATGGTGGTTGTGCGGTCATTGTCCATATGCTCATATTGCTGCCGCTAATCTAATACTATCACTGGTTAAATGAAGAAATGCTTTTTTTCTCGGGTATCCTGGTTTAGTTCCCGTCAAGATAATCATGATGCTTCTGTTTGTTGGTGTTTTCATTAATTCTTATTGACAATTGAGATGTCATTTTTAATCTTGTAAAACAAAGTAACAACACTATATCCCTTTTTTATATTTTTGGAAACATCGATGCGTATCTCCATACCGGGGCATGTCTTCCTCAATTTTAGTGGAACTGCACAAAATTGGATGGCCATTGTTGTTCCGCCTCACTGTCCTCTGCCACGTGTTTCTTCCTTCCTCGAGCTTGATTACTGAGAAGAAGTAGACCATAGTGAGGATTTGTCAAACTTCATAGGTGCCTCACCCAAACTTGATGCCAAATGGATGATGCATCACCGTGATGACCTATCGATGCTCATGGTTGCGTCGGGTGGTGAAGCTGATCGATTTTCAATGAAAAACAAGATGTCTTGCATCAGTGCTCTTTGCTTGTTACCCAAAAAGATGATATCCTTCGTCAGTTCACCTTGGTTGCGTTGCAGACGCAGTCGTCTTTCACGTTGGTGCAATTTTATCACACAATTGGCTATGAACCAAATGTTTCCTCGAAGAAGGATCGACGTTGGTACTAAGAGCATAAGTTTTGTATTGATTTATAAGCCTTCTCATAACTTTGTCTCCAGCTCCCCTTTAATTTTATTTGTCCAGCCATTAACTTTGACTAAAAAAATGGTGTGGACTAAAATCCCGGATGGACGTAGTAGCCCTCCATTTTTATTTACTCCAGATATTAGATTTGACTGAAGTCAAACTGTGTAAAGTTTGACCAAGTTTAGGCCGAACACAACAAACCATAATTATTAGGGAGGGCAAACTGTACATACTCTCAAACCTTTCTGATAATTGAAATTAAAATTCTTTATTTGTACACACTCTCACACGTTTTCAATAATTTGGCGCATTTGTTGTTGTTCACTGTTTGGTTACGTTCTCATCTCAGCATAGTTGTTCCCTCTTCATGCATGCTCATCTCAACACCCCTCTTCATGCATGCTCCTAGTGTATTTGTGTTCTACTAGTGTGGACTCATGCACCCTTCATACACTCTACCAAACACCCAAAAGTGGGTTGAGAAGGGAACTTTTGCTCTCATGCACCCTTGATACACCCTACCAAGGGAGGGTAGTGTACCTCACGTGAAGGACAGGAAGTGCGACTAGGACGCGTGGATCGTTAGTTCATCAGAAGTACTCCCTCCGTTCCTAAATATTTGTATTGCAAGAGGTTTGAAATGGACTACCACATACGGATGTATATAGACATATTTCACAGTGTAGATTCACTCATTTTGCTCTGTATGTAGTCATTTGTTGAAATCTCTAGAAAGACAAATATTTAGGAACAGAGGGAGTAGTAGTTTTCTTCACTGGTACGTTAAATAAAGAGTTTCGTTTCATACTTACATAGTTTAAAACGATTTTTATGGAGAGAATAAGAAAACCACTCCACTATATATTAGTCGTATACACGAGTACTATATGGATGCAGCTTCATTGACTTTAGTGCACCTGCCTTTGGGTTTATGATAGGTGGGCCCAAAATTTGGCTGGCCCACCTGTGATACAGCCAAAAGCAGGTGCAATTAAGGCACCAGAGCTCAGTCCGTAGTACAGTATATATATAAGCTGGAGCCTTAGCGCTTGTTCGCTAGGGTTTGCACTCTCCACACTCTCGCCGCACTACATATATATATACACACTGGAGGCTCAGCGTTCCTTTGCTAGGGTTTGCTATATTCATAGTCTCTCACCCTCTCTTCTCCAGATCTAAACAAGACTGCGTTGGCCTCTTGTCTCTCTCTCCCCCTCATAGCTGGTGAAGGAGGCGTCCGGATCCCGTCGCACCGGGAAGGGGAGGAGGTGCAGCGTTCACTCTCTCGCCTTCAGCGAGGGAGGAAATCCACTGCCGGCTGCGTTGTTCTCTTTCACCCAGCGCCTGTGCGGAGGGCCACCGACCCCTTCTTCCTCACTGCCGTATGTAGTATGGGTAGATCCGGCCTCCCGCCGCATGCCTTGCCACATCCCGACGACCCTAAGGTATAAGTTTCTTTGAAACCGTCATTGCTCTAGCTGCATGTGGATCTTTTCGATTTGTAGTCGAATCTACGTCTTGTTCAAAGAGGAAAGAAGGGTGCGGTGGGGTGGAGCATGAATCTAGGACGTGGTTCAATGAGGAAAGGAGGGACGGAAAGTAGTATAGACTGGCTATCCAGCCGCTTTGTTGGTCGAAAAGGGAAAAAGGTGGTAACCCAGTACACACATCTGTAAGGAACCGATCTCTTTGTTGAAAAGGGAAAGAAACTGCGGGGGGGGGGGTAGTTTGTGCAGGACTAGATTTGCTGCCCTCACATAGGAAAAAGGTTCAAAGAGAACAAATATGGGACTGGCGTAGATATGCTGCTTGGCTACATACTCTGCATGACCCATTTATACGTGTGGACGCACATGGTGCTGGCATGTCCCATGTCCCATGTCCCATACAACTATTTTGTTGTTATGAAGCTAAGAATGCCGCCGGAAAATTGAAGCAATGCCACTGTTAAAAGTAAATTACATTTTTTAACGAATGTTGTTTTAAGAGAATGTCTCTGTTAATATGAATCAATGCAACTGTTTTGGAAATGCTACTATCCTACTTTGTTTTCCATCAAGATAAGTTAGAAGCTTCTTTCTGTCACCGTTTGTTTCATCCTCCTTTATCGGCAAGTAATTGTTTCATTTTTTGCCTCTGTTAAAACAGGGTATCTATTCAACTTGTTGCTATTGCGACATTTTTCTTCACTACGCGAAACACTTTGCTTGATTTTAGTGCGACTGCACAAAACGAGATTGGATTTCTATTCGTGTTGGTAGATTTGTATTTTATCTTGGTTGTCTCATGAAAGGTCAGTACAGGCCTTCATCCACATGATTGTGTAGTGTGCTTTGAGATGTTGTGCTACTTGTATTGGTACTGTTTTAAATAAATGTTGAATTGAAGCTATTGTATTGCTGTCTTTTCCCATTAAGTAGTGAACAAAAATGGGACCAATCCAGACATGATGCTTGTTGCTTTGTTACAACAAACTTTGCATCACCCCCTTTATAAGTAGATGGAAGCACATATTGTTGTTGCGCCCACTCTCCCCTGGAACTGTTTATGCTTTTCGTTAATCTAGTGCTGCTGGTAAAATTAAGCAATGCCACTCTTAGAATTAACTACTGAATCTTATTTCAAAACTGCAACACTTGTTAGGGATTGGCGGGATTACCATTTTTGTGGCCGCATGTTTCATCCTCCTTTATTAGCCAGTAATTGATTCATTTTTTGCCTCTGTTTAAACATGGATATCTATTCAACTTGTTGCTATTGCGACATTTTGCTTCGCTATGTGACACACTTTTGTTTTAAGAGTATTTTGTGCAGTTCAACTTGAATGTCACACCTGTGACTTTGCTTAATTTTGGTGGAACTGCACAAAAGGAGATTGAGATATCATATATGTGTTGGGATATGTTTCCAGTGTTCATCGCGAGCTGTTTCAAATCTTGGTCAAGAAAGGTCAGTACCGACTTTCATCCACATGATGCTGCAGTGTGCTTTGAGATGTTGTGCTACTTGTATTGGTACCTGTTTGCGATAAATGTTGAATTGAAGCTATTGAACTGTTGTCTTTTACCATTAAGTGAGCAAAAATTGTTCGAACCCAGACATGATGCTTGTTTCTTTGTTACAACAAAACTTTGCATCACCCCCTTTATAAGTAGATGGAAGCACATGTTGTTGTTGCGCCCACTCTCCCCTGGAACTGTTTATGCTTTTTGTTAATCTAATGCCGCTAGTAAAATTAAGCAATTCCACTCTCAGAATTAATTAACTACTGAATCTTAGTTCAAAACTGTAACAGTTATTAGGGATTGGCGGGATTACCATTTTTGTGGCCTCATGTTTCATCCTCCTTTATTGACCAGTAATTGATTCCTTTTTTGCCTCTGTTAAAATGAATCAGTCGCATTGTTTTAGGAATGGTACTATCCTTCTTTGTAGTTCTTTCTACATGTTTAACAAAGGTATTGTTAAGATAATGTCTCTGTTAAAATGAATCAGTCGCATTGTTTTAGGAATGGTACTTTTCTGCTTTGTCGTTCTTTATACATGTTGAAACAAGGCATTGTTAAGATAGTATCTCAGTCAATATGAATGAATCGCATTGATGGAGAATTGCTACTCTCCTGCTTTGTTTCCCATTAAGGTACATCAGTAGATGCTTTTCTTCTGGAAGTACAAGTCATCAACCGTTATTTCTCAGTAATTGTATCCCTTATACCTATTATTGCTTACAGGGATATCAAAATTAAAGCTTGGTTTTATTCCAACTTTTATATTAGTTGAACTACACAAAAGTAGCCAATGTGTCCAAGGAAAACTGTTGCATTACTGGGTCCAGTTGGCCGTTCCACTTTGCAGAAAGAAGCAGACACTGTTTGCGCTACATTACAGAAGGAATGACCGAGAAGCTTTACAGAGTATTGGAAGATGCTGGTGACATGACTAGTCTGCAGAGAGCATAGGCAACACTACAACACGTGGAGTGCACTAGGCAAAAAGTGCCCAAACAAGTACAAGAAGCCATGACAGGACTCCACGATCATATGCATTACATATTTTGAATTGGAAAAGCTTGTCAAAGTTTAATCATTGATGTTAGCAAGAAGAAATTAGTTTAATATATTGGAATTGGAAAACCTTGTCAAAATTTGCTCATTGATGTTAGCCAGAAGACATGCATTTGATATTTTTCAGTGGGATGCCCTTTGCTGTGAGCAGCGTCGATCATTTTTTCCTATTCATGTGTTCAGTTCAGAAGTAAATAGTTACTTTGCTGATATATTCCTGTGTTAAGAGTTTGTTCTGAATATTGTCTATGTAATGCCAAGCCTTGTGTTTGGTTGCAAAGTTGAGCTTGGAATGTTGTGGCATGCGGCATCACGAGCTGTTCACCGTGCCTCCTAAGAATAATGCTTCATATTGTTTTGCATGTCGATCTAATGCCAGTGATTTGCTTGTTAAGAAGATCATCCTCTTTTGTTGTTTCTATGCTTAAGAAGTTCATCGTCTTATGTTTCATTGATAGCCTATACGACAAGTCGGAGTAGGTTAGACGTGAAACCATATGATCTTCCGACCAACTCATCATCTTAGGTCGTGATTGGATCATCATTTTCCAACCAAAACCGCTTGTAAAACTGACGTTTGTAAATAAAAGCAGATGGTCTCGGGCGAAGCGCTTGGTTGGTCAATTTCGACTAGTAAAATATGCACTGGTCTCTCAAATTACACGCATAACCCGCCAGTTTTACTTAAAGACCTTGGGCCCTCGGTTTCATTACGTGTGTAGGGTACGCGTTGTTTCCGGTGACGAGTAAATTACACTTGTATCGTAATACAGGTGTGAAATAAACCAGAGCTCCCAAGCGTGGCCTTACTGTTTCATGTCGTCCCAGTCTCTCGAAGGTGCTCATAGGTGTTTGATGATCCTGGCTTCCTGAATGAGCAGCGGGCACTGTATCAGACCATCCGTATGGCCTGCGAGGCCCTCTCCATTGTCCTTCAAGTTTTTGCGCTCGCCGTGGCGCCGAGCATTGTTAACATGGTCAACGAACATGAGGATTCAGGAGATGACTTTAGTTTTACTGGATGACAGTAGGGACCCACTAGGGCCATAGCCGTACATATGCAAGTGCCTCCTTATTATGTACAACTATTTTTTCTGCTTCCTCCTGGTTTCCTGACATCACGGTCCCACACCATTGTCAACCTATGTAGTCAATATAAACGAGAGAATTGCACAAGGTGCGGCCGACAGCTGGGACCAAGCAGCTCGAGCAGTATTTGTGTTTTTTAGGCGTGAGCACTGCAGAGTTTTTCTTGGCGATGTTTTCGTTGTTGTTCAGATGAGAGGAGGGTACTAACTGGGCAGGCTATGGCCCGTCTAGTCCAGGCCAGATATCCATCCCAGATATTAATTTTTTAAGATGAAAATGACTAGCCCGGCTATACGTTTTTTTGAGGAATACCCAGGCAAGGTCAACTTGTTATTCTCCGCCCCGCTGGGCTGCAAATCTTTCCTAGGAGGGATGCGTTAGGCTCAACAGGAAAATGGGCTTTAAAAATAATAAATGGGATGTAATTATAAAAACTGGTCAGTAACTATAAAAAATGCACCAAACACGAAACTAGTTTATAAAATATTATTTATGGATTTTGAAAATCTTAATTTTTAATTGTTGCACGCGCAATGTTTCATTGGATTTTTACGTAATACAAATTTATATTTAATCTGACTAGAAATTTCGGTTTAAAAATATTTCGGATCCCATCAAAATGTGGGAAATTTTATTGAATTCTGTCTTGAACGGTTGGTTGAAATTATTAATCATTGTCCTAGCTAGAAAATGGGTTGTACTTTTAACAAACTGTAAATGGGTTGTAGTAAATTCCATTAGAATTCAAAAATGGGTTGTACATTCTTACAAATCGCAAATGGGCTATAATTTTTCTGCCACACACTTGTGGGCCTACTAAGTTGACGCGTCCCCTAAAAAAAGTTGATGCGTATGCAAGGCTTTGTCAACTTATTAGAGTCAACCCACGGTTCTAGCAGCAGTGACCATTGCATGTCTATCCAACGGATGTCGTGCTTCTTCTTCAATCTTGGATATTCTTGCTTCGGCCGCCCAAAAAATGATTCCTCCCCCGGACATCTAGGGCGCACCATTTCGGAGGCTGATGAAAGTGCCACTATCCCTAGGTGGTTTTGGTAATTCATAACAACATATCGCTCATTGAGCTAATGCTATTCCAAGACTATTATTTCAGGAAAGCTCAATGAATGGCATGGCATGGATGATGAAAGTGGACCCCTCAAAATATCAAGGACAAAGGATTGGCTCAAGCTTAAAAGCTCAAGACTCTTCATCTTACATTTTAGTGATCCAAGATCACATTGAGTCTATAGGAAAAGCCAATACTATCAAGGAGGGATGAGGTGTTGCTTAATGAGCCTCTTGCTTCAAGTGCTTAGTGATATGCTCCAAATACCCTCAACTACTTTCTCACATCCTCATATGACCTAATCCTAAAGCCAAAATCGGTCACACCGATTCTTTCTATCCGGCGCCACCGAGTTCATATGTCATAGCCACTGCCACAAACCCTAGGCAAATCGGTCTCACCGAGATGGGATTGTAATCTCTCTGTTTCCCTTCTAACGTTTCGGTCTAACCGAAGTGAGCGATCGGTCCCACCGAGATTGCAATGTAAACTCTCTATTTCCCTTTTGTAACATTTCGGTCTCACCGAAAAGACCAAATCGGTCCCACCGAGTTTACCTGACAAACTCTCTGGTTAGCTAATTACCAAAATTGGTCTCACCGAGTTTGTGTAATCGGTCTCACCAAGATTACGTTATGCCCTAACCCTAACCATATCGGTCCTACTGAGTTGCATGTCGGTCCCACCGAAAACCCTAACGGTCACTAGGTTTACTAAATCGGTTTGACCGAGTTTGTTGATTCGGTCCCACCGAGTTTGGTAAATTGTGTGTAACGGTTAGATTTTGTGTGGAGGCTATATATACCCCTCCACCTCCTCTTCATTCGTGGAGAGAGCCATCAGAACAAACCTACACTTCCAACTTACCATTTCTGAGAGAGAACCACCTACTCATGTGTTGAGGCCAAGATATTCCATTCTTACCATATGAATCTTGATCTCTAGCCTTCTCAAGTTGCTTTCCACTCAAATCTTCTTTCCACCAGATCCAAATCCTATGAGAGAGAGTTGAGTGTTGGGGAGACTATCATTTGAAGCACAAGAGCAAGGAGCTCATCATCAATGCACCATTTGTTACTTCTTGGAGAGTGGTGTCTCCTAGATTGCCTAGGTGTCACTTGCGAGCCTCCGACAAGATTGTGGAGTTGAACCAAGGAGTTTGTAAGGGCAAGGAGATCGCCTACTTCATGAAGATCTACCGCTAGTGAGGCAAGTCCTTCGTGGGCGACGGCCATGGTGGGATAGACAAGGTTGCTTCTTCGTGGACCCTTCGTGGGTGGAGCCCTCCGTGGACTCGCGCAACCGTTACCCTTTGTGGGTTGAAGTCTCCATCAACGTTGATGTACGATAGCACCACCTATCGGAACCACGACAAAAACATCCGTGTCTCCAATTGCGTTTGAATCCTCCAAACCCTTCCCTTTACTTTCTTGCAAGTTGCATGCTTTAATTTCCGCTGCCTATATACTCTTTGCATGCTTGCTTGAATTGTGTGATGATTGCTTGACTTGTCCTAAGATAGCTAAAATCTGCCAAACTCTAAAATTGGGAAAAGGTTAAGTTTTTAATTGGTCAAGTAGTCTAATCACCCCCCCTCTAGACATACTTCAAGGTCCTACAAGTGGTATCAGAGACTTGGTCTCCATTTGCTTTGATTCCCATAGCTTTTGGTGGTCATCGCCTTGGTTTCACAACCTAGGAGAGTATGGCGTCTAGCGAGGGAAATTATCACCATAGAGGTCCTTACTTTGATGGCACTAATTTTGCTAGTTGGAAGCATAAGATGAAAATGCATATTCTCGGACATAACCCCGCCGTTTGGGCTATTATTTGTATTGGCTTGCAAGGTGAATTCTTTGATGGGAGAGAGCCGAACCGTGAAGCTAATGCAGAAGAATTGAAGATGCTGCAATACAACGCTCAAGCTTGTGATATCATCTTCAACGGATTGTGCCCCGAAGAATTCAACAAAATTAGTCGTCTTGAGAATGCAAAGGAAATTTGGGATAATTTGATTGATATGCATGAAGGTACTGACTCCGTCAAGGAATCCAAGCTGGATGTGCTCCAAAGTCAGCTTGACAAGTTCAAGATGAAGGATGGTGAAGGTGTTGCTGAAATGTAGTCTAGGCTTGCTCTTATCACAAATGAGATTGCCGGCTTAGGGAGTGAAGACATGACCGACAGATTCATCATCAAGAAGATCCTAAGAGCATTATATGGAAAGTATGACACCATGTGCACATTGATCCAAATGATGCCAAACTACAAAGATCTCAAGCCAACAGAAGTCATTGGAAGAATTGTTGCTCTTGAGATGTCACTCAAGGATAAGGAGGAACTTCACAACAAGTCAAGTGGTGCCTACAAAGCCTCATGTGAAGCCCCCACATCATCAAGTGAGAAACAAACCTTCAATGAAGAATTGAGCTTAATGGTAAAGAACTTCAACAAATTCTACAAGAGTAGAAGCAAAGAAAGAAGCTCCAAGTCAAGGTCATACAATGACAAAAGATCTTCTAGTCGAGAGCGCAATTGCTACAATTGTGGGAGACCCGGACACTACTCCAATGAGTGTAGGGCACCCTACAAAAGAAGAGAAGATTCTCCAAAAAGAAGAAGCAAAAGAGAAGAATCACCACCAAGAGAGAGGAGGAGTAGAGATGATCGTTATAAACGAAGACCCTCACGGAGAAGCAAGGATTCGGAAAGGAAGGACAAGTCATCAAGGAGCTACACAAAACGAAGACATCAAGCTCATGTTGGTGAATGGGTATCCGGCTCCGGCTCCGACCATCAATCCGAGAGAAGCTATCACACCGACTCCGAATATACTCAAGATGAAGGTGTTGCCGGTCTAGCACTTGTGTCAACCAACTCCTACGACATATTTGACTCACCAAATGAAGGAATTGGAAGATGCTTCATGGCCAAAGGTCCAAAGGTAACACATCCCGAGTATGTTGATTTCAATAGAGATGAAGATGACTTGCTAGGTGATGATGATTTACTTATTGACAACTCTAGTGATGAATACTATGATGAAACGTCAATTAATCATGCTAATCAAGAAAAAACGAATGACAATGATAAGGAGAAGATTGAGCTTCTAACTAAAGAACTAAACACTCTTAAGTTAGCTCATGAAACTATCTTGGAATATCATCGAGAACTTTTAAGGGCGCATGAGAAGTTACGCTTTGAAAAGCTCAATCTTGAGCAAGAGCATGAGTTCTTATAATCAGTCAATGATGATCTACGTAAGAAAAGTTCTTCTTACATTGCCAAGCGTTTACTCTTATCCACTTACATGCCTCAAGTCAAGTCAAGTAACAAGAACAAGAAAGATTCTTCCTCTAGTAGTAACAATAATTATGCCAAATCCAATATTGTTGCTTCTAGTAGTTCTCTTGATTCCACTAATGATTCTCTTAGCCAAGTTACACTTGAGCAAGAAAATAGCTTATTGAAGGGAATTATAGAGAAAGGTTTATACAAGAGCCTTGCTGGGAGTAAGCAATTCGAGGAAATTGCACGCAAGCAAGGAAGGCACCGGAAGAATCAAGGTGTTTGTTTTGAACGAAAGTTCAATGCCAATGGAGTTGAGTGGGAAGAAGATCAATACCCCAAGACAAAGTTTGTTCCTCAACAATAGAAGTATGATCTCACTTCCTTCAAGGGAACACAAGCTCAAGATGATCTTCCACCACAAGACCACAAGAACAAAGGCAAGGACAAGCTTCAAGAGGAGATTGATGCATTTGAAGAAGCACCCAAGGCCTTGGTCAAGTGGGTTCCCAAGACTACGTCAAGTTCTACTTCATCAAGTACAACTACAACTCCAAGGATTCCCATCAAGATGATGTGGATCCCGAAGAAGAAGAACTAGAGAGTTCTTGAGGGTGACTCCGCCAACATTCTTCTCTCATATCATTATGGCAAGAACAAGTGCAATCAACTTCCACATCTTGCACTAGTTCAAGGAGTCACAAACCCTCATGTTGGTAAGGCAAGGGACAAGGTAACCTAATGATTTCATGGACATCATCTTGTGTGTGCATCACTATATGTCTATGGATATTCTTATTTGTTCCTTGTGGGACTAACCCATGTAGGTATGTTGAAAGTGCAACTCACTCCAAAGGATTGCTCCAAATGATCTACGTCAACATTGAGCATCCACATCTTCAACACCTACATGAAGTCATCATTGACAAAACCCAAGGTTAGTTCATCCCTATAAAAAGGGATCTCACATCTAGGGGGAGCTTAACTCTATGAATTGAGTCAAAGCAACTCTATTGGTGTGAACACATTAATGCATTATGTAAAAGTGGTAACCCCACTTGAGCTTAAACGATGAGTATGACCTATGATCAAATGTTCTCATTTGACTCCTAAGTCAATATACTCATATATAGATGACCTAGTCATCGCCAATTGTTTGATAGATGCTAGAATTGGTTGCACATGCTTTGCCACATATTTCATTTGCCATTCTATTGTGTGAGCATGTTGGTTGCATATTTTACTCATTCGAGGACATCCACTTGTTGCTTTGATTGTTTGGGTTCTTTTCTTTTTTGCCAAGTGGAGGACAAGAATGCCTAAGAACCTTCTCTAGCTATCTATGCTTTTCTCGTCTCAAACTCTATTCATGCTACATCACAAAATTTGGTCAAGTCAGATTCGAACCACTCTGTGTGAGGAGCACTCGGAGCCCCGATTCGTCATAGACTTAAACTTCTAAAACTTCTTTGTGATTCTCGGTCTGACCGATTCCTCCATTTCGGTCCCACCGAGATCACTAAGTCGATCTAGGTTTTCAATCTCGATGAAACCGATTTGAACTTTTCGGTCCCACCGAGTTGCTGTAACTGTATACAGTTATGCACCTCGGTGCTATCGAGTTGTTCCACTCGGTCACACCGACAGGGTCGGGCTATATATAGTCTCGGGCAAAAATTTGGAAATTTCTCCGAACCTCTTCACCCGCGCAATAGCTTGCTCTGCCACTAGGGTCTCCGGACCGTCTCCTCGGCGCCAGCCGCCTCCTGTCGGTGGTCTCCGCCGCCGTCAACGGATTTCACCCCCGCCGTTGCCGCCGTAGCGAGTTCATCGCCGAGCTAGGTTATGGACTCGATCACAGTGCTATCCTCGTCTGATTCCTTGCACATTTTGTTCATCATGTATCTTGCCATGATTGAAACACTCCTATCCATTCTATATGATCCTTAGAATAGATGCGATTTGAGAATTTAGGGTTAGGTTTCCGCAGAAACCATCTCGGACCCACCGATTTGAAAAACTCGGTCCCACCGATTTGGCTAACGCCATTGCACTAGTAACTCTCGGTATAACCGAGAATTACAAATCGGTGTGACCGATTTTAGAACTTTGTGAAACCCTAGCAGTCTCGGTGCCACCAAACTGTGACTCGGTCCCACCGAGTTCACTAGTTTTGGTTCCAAAACTGCTTTGGTATAACCGAGTTTGAAAATCGGTTGATCCCAAATGCTTTCTATGGAAAACTAAAACTGAATATTTGAATCATTCTTTTGCAAAAATCTCTGCATTTTGTGATTCTCATCCATTCTATCTCATCTATAACTATTCACAGGGTCAGCAGTCAGTGATTTGCAGCATGTCAGACCAAAGTGACAGTCAGAACAAGTCAGAAGAGCAGGTGCACATGAGTGAGGGCACTAGTCCCTCTAGCAGCTCAGATGAAGGGAGCAGAAGCACCCCAAGCAATCTGCCTAAAGCTGCCACCAGGTCAAGGAAGAATAGAACCTCAGAATCTGAGGATGAGAATTATATGGCAGAAGAAGATGAGGCTACTTCCAAGAAAGTAGTGCTCAAAAAGGAATATGGCTCAGCAAAGACCACTAAGCCTAGACTCAATAGGAAGGTCCCTGCCAAGAGGACACCTATGCTGAAGGTCAGACGATCAACTCAAATACCTGATAAGCCTGATCCCAAAGAGCCAGTTGCTGCTGATGGAATGAAAAAGAAGGAAAGGGTCAAAAAGACCATAGCCAGAGTTGTTGGGCAACCTTCCATGATGGAGGAGGAAGAAGAGGTTGCTGCACCAGCACCCAAGGCACAAAAGCTGATGGGTGATGCTATAAGATCAGGGACTGCAACATCAAATCCCAAAGAAACACCCAAAGCTGCCCCCAAGCCCAAGAATGCACCAAATAGGAATACCAGGAGTATTCTAGCTGCTGAGAAGAACAAGGCCCAGTGCCTGAAGTTGCGGATGATGAAGAGGATGAAGGACAAGTCCTGCGGAAGCTAAAGCCCAAGATCGCAGACCACAATGATGCTCATCCTGTGGCTGAGGACATGAATATCAGGAGAGACTCAGGGTTGAGGATATGGAGGATGAGAGATCCATATGCCACCAGGAGAAGGACTGCTGTAGATTACAGGTTCCATACAAAGGAACAACAGGACTTCTATGAGACAATCTTATTGGACAAGAAGCCGATTGTCGGTGTCAAAACCGGCGGATCTCGGGTAGGGGGTCTCGAACTGTGCGTCTAGGCGGATGGTAACAGGAGACAAGGGACACGATGTTTTACCCAGGTTCGGGCCCTCTTGATGGAGGTAAAACCCTACGTCCTGCTTGATTAATATTGATGATGTGTGTTACAAGAGTGGATCTACCACGAGATCAAGGAGGCTAAACCCTAGAAGCTAGTCTATGGTATGATTGTTGTTCGTCCTATGGACTAAAGCCATCCGGTTTATATAGACACTGGAGAGGGCTAGGGTTACACAAAGTCGGTTACAATGGTAGGAGATCTACATATCCGTATCGCCAAACTTGCCCTCCACGCCAAGGAAAGTCCCATCCGGACACGGGACGAAGTCTTCAATCTTGTATCTTCATAATCTTGGAGTCTGGCCGACCATGATAGTTCGGCTATCCAGACACCCCCTAGTCCGGGACTCCCTCAGTAGCTCCCGAACCGGGCTTCAGCAACGACGAGTCCGGCGCGTATATTGTCTTCGATGTTGCAAGGCGGGTTCTCCTTCAAACTTCATGTTCCTGTCGAATAGTGTCCGGCTTCCTTATAAATGTTGCGCTCCTTGGCTTCTACGCCCAATAATGGCCTTCTTCCACGTGTCGTATGAATGCGAAAAGCTAGGGTATTTTTACATTTTACCCCCTAGCCGTGCGAACGAGCCGCCTATAAGAGAGGCGAGGATCTAGATCCAGCTCACACCATCCTCCATCCGCAAGTTCTCATCGAAGCGCCTCTGACAAAAATCCATTCCATCATGGATAGTCGACGCGGATCCTCCTCTCGCGCTCCCAGCCCTAAGCCAGGAGATTGGGGGAGATGCTCAGTTCCACACAGCGAGCTAGTGGCGCTCCAAACCGAGGGATATCTTCCCCCAGCTTTCATGGTTCCGGTTCGAGCCGGACTGGCCACCTTCAGGGGTGGAAAGCAGGCGGAGAGCGTCCCCAACCCTTCCAAAGGAGAGCGGGTATGCTTCGTCCCTTATCTAATAAGGGGACTCGGATTTCCCATACATCCGTTTCTCCGGGGGCTCCTGGAGTTCTATGGACTCCAGCTTCACCACCTCACACCTGCCTCCATTTTGCACATCGCGGGCTTTGTAGCTCTTTGCGAGCTGTTCCTGGGCATCGAGCCCCATTTTGCGCTGTGGAAGAGATTGTTTTGCCTCGTACCCCGTTCTTACGAGGGGTCGATATATCAAGTGGGCGGAGCCGAAATATGGCGCATCGCCGGGACCGGATATCTATCCGGCACCCCGAAGAAGGCGTCCGAAGACTGGCCTTCGGAATGGTTCTACATGGAGGACACCCCTCTGCCGGATCCAGTTCGGATCGGCCTCCCGGAGTTCAGCAATGCTCCCTTGAAGAAACGCCTGAGTTGGCGCCCGCGGAGCCCTCAACGAGAGGATGATGGGAGCGTCCATTATCTGATGGGCCGGATTAGGTTACTGGCCCACTCCGGATTGACCATGATTGGAATCATGGCCACGTGCATTATGCGAGGGGTGCAGCCACTCCAATATAGGGGCCACCCTATGTGGGATTTCAACGGGGAAGACGACGCCACCCGTCATGGCCGCAGAGGGCCGGGCTCGGTAGCCGATCTGGCAAAGATCCTGTCCGTCTTGTACAAGGGGGAGGAGGAGGACTTCCTCCGCACGAATCCATTGAATGGATTCTCCATGAATAACCCTCGGAGCTGGGTAAGCGGACGTTTATCTACCCGATCCATACTTCCAAAGTCAAGTATCTTACTTGTGATTTCGACGCAGGAGCTGCGCCGGGACGTGGAGGGCATACAAAGCCTAACTCCATAGCCCGAGGATCCTGAATGATCCCGTGATCCGGCCTCCGAAGAGGATCCGAACATAAAGGTGGAGCTGATTGACGGGGTGTTCCACCAACTTAGCATGGACAATGCCCTAGTCGCCATTACGGTTGACTACCCCGGTTTGTTTCCGGCCTCCCAGGTGACTACGACCGAGGTCTTGACACCATCATTTGATCCATACTCAATTCTGACCATCCTATACTAATGGTGCATCGCAGGAGGTGCCTTTCAGGCGGGAAGCCGAACCTGCCGAGGCTGACCAGCAAGGGTCAGTTCGGCCCAGCAGGCGGAAGAGGAGTGCGACGCAAATCAAAACGTCGCTGCAACGGTACGGTGCACCGTTGTTTTTAAGGGAAGGATCCCTAGGAGGTATATTAATGCTCATAACTTTTCCAGGAGAAAGAGCGCTCGCCGGACAGTGTCCGAAGAGGTTGCCAATCAAGCCTCCGCCAGCCAGGCTCCATCGCGTGGTCCGGAAGGGGAGGCAAACACAAGGCATGAGCCGGATGTTCCTCCGACGGAGGATGCCGACAGGCTGTTCGCCACCAGGTCTGAGGTGGAGAGCGCCATGAATCACAGGCGTTGCTGGATAAATCTTCGTGACGCGTGTTTCTCCCAGGAGGCGTTGAATGCCTTTAAAGTGGGAGACGTGCACGTCCGTGCCGCTCAAGATGGTTTAACCAGAGCCATGAAGCAGTATGTGAAGGACATGCGAGTAATTAATTTTAATAGTTATATATGCCAGTAGCCTCCGAGACTTAAAATAGTTAAAATAACTGATTTAAGGATCATTTATTATGCAGGATCTTACGGAGAAGAATACCCACATGTCCCAGGAGCTTCAAGAGTGCAAGGCCCAACTTGAGGCCGCACTGGCTGCCACAGGGGGGCCACAAAGACCCCTGTTGGTAATACGTTCTTCGAAAAGATAAGTAGTTAACAAAGTGCGGCGTGTGCGTAAATCTGACAATAATATTGCAGAGGGCGCCGGACTAGATCCGGACAAGCAACAGCTACTGCGTCAGCTAAAGGCCGGCGAGAGGGTGCTTATAAAGGTGCAGCAGGAGAGGAACAAGCTCCAGGATGCCCCCACCTAGCTAGGAGAAGAGCTAAAATGTGTTCGGGCCCAGCTGTCTGGCTCCGTGAAGGAGAATCAGTAGCTTCGTCGCGGCATTTATAGTAAGTGCTTGAGCAAATTCCTTTGAAAAGAAGAATTTAGCGAGGAAGTCGATTGACAGAAATGTGTCTTTAGGTGTGCTCACAGGTCGCCCTGCGGAGGAAATGCCCGGTTCAACGGGTGACCAACTTCCCGAGCTGGTGCAATTGCTCGAGCGTGTTCGGCAGGCGATGAGTGGCGTCGTTCAGGCCTTATGGCCTTCCGTCTCCCTACCTAAGGGCCTTGGAGGGCTTGCTGAGAAGCTTCAGGGAGTACGGCGACGCCTCCGTCTGTGGAAGATATCGGCCTGCCGTCAAGGCGCCAGGGAGGCCTGGGCCATGGTGAAGACGCGGTACCCGAAGGCTGACCCAAACCACATGGCTGAGGTCGGACCTGTGGGGCCTGATGGGAAGGAGATCCCTGTGAGCTTGATGTACGGCCAAGTAGAGCTGGCTGCGAAATATTCCCTACAGGACTGTAAATTAGACAGCCTGTTAGATGGGATTGAAGAGGAGTACAATCAGTCAGTTTGACGATGTAATTTGAAATGACATGTAAAATGCCTTCTAGCCGGATTGTAAATCGTTTGTCTTTGCGGACCTTTTCGCTTCAACCTCGGGACCCAACAGTCCGGAGTGTGTCCGAATACCCTTACGGTTATAAAAGAACCGGGGCATGCATGGAGACAAGGCGCCGGGTCATAATTGCTTTATCAGACAAGTGCCCAACTAGCTATGTTATATTACATGGTTAGTAAGAAACATCTTCCAGGGAGAATAGTTCCGTTAAGGGTTCCTTTCCCTGGGAGGCATGCCCTAAAGTGCATGTCCGGACTGCGAAAATAGCATGAAAAGCATCTGGGGGCAGATAAATAAGTAAGTAATAAATCATCTTTCAAGTCACCGACCGAATATTCTCTTAAGAACGCTAGCTTTCGGCTTCACCCAGTCTGAGGTACACATCCGGCTGACCCGGCAGTAACAATCGCAGAGGTGCTCCCTTTACCTCCTAGCCGAATAATCGTGAACGTAGGGGTAAGCACAGGAGCCAGGCAACCTAGCTTGGCCAAAACTTAAGTCATATCGATGCATATAATGGTGAATAAAAGGTACATGCGGAAGTATAACACATGTGTTGGGCATGAAGCCCGTATAAATAAGCTTCTGTTAAAGAAGCCCCCGGGTATAATGAGTGCTAGGAGCACATCAAGTGTGTGCGAATCAATGCGCAAATCAGCCTATAGAAGGTATTGAAAAAAAGGTGGGAAGAAGGAGGGGGACAAGAGACAGTGAAAATGTAAAAAGGTGGACGGAGGAGTGAGACGAACTCTGAGTCCGGCGTTAGGCGTAGAATCTTCGGAGACGGGCTGCGTTCCATGGGTTCGGCTCGAGTCGATTGTCAGATGCGTTACGTAGACGGTATGCTCCGCCGGTCAGGACTTGGTCGATGATGAAGGGACCTTCCCACTTGGGCTTAAGTTTGTCCTTTTTCTTGTCCGGCAGGCGTAGAACAAGTTCGCCAACATTGTAAGTTTTGGCCCGTACTTCTCTGCTTTGATACCTTCGAGCCTGCTGCTGATAGAATGCGGAACGAGCTTTTGCCACGTCCCACTCCTCTTTCTTCGTACATGCGCACGCGAGGTCAGTCATGAATTATATCGCAGGGCAGAACTGCCTATGCGTCGTACACCATAAAAAATGGTGTGAATCCGGTAGTTTGGTTTGGCATGGTCCGCAGCCCCCAGGGTACGGAGTCGAGCTCCTCTACCCAGTGCGTGTTAGATTCCTTGAGGGACCGCACTAGTCTGGGTTTGATGCCGCTCATGATTAGACCATTTGCTCGCTCGACTTGACCGTTAGTTTGGGGGTGATAGACTGAAGCATAGTCGAGCTTGATGCCCATGTTTTTGCACCAGAGTTTAACCTCGTCGGCCGTGAAATTCGTGCTGTTACCAGTGATGATGCTGTGGGGGACGCCAAAATGGTGTACTACCCCGGATATGAAGTCTATCACAGGTCCAGATTCTGCCGTTTTAACCGGCTTGGCCTCAATCCATTTGGTGAATTTGTCCACCATGACCAATAAGTATTTGTGCTTGTGGGTTCCCCCTTTAAGGGGTCCAACCATGTCAAGCCCCCAGACCGCGAATGGCTAGGTGATGGGTATAGTTTTGAGGGTGGTGGGTGGCATGTGGCTCTGATTAGCAAAGAGCTGGCGACCGACGCATCGTTGGACTAAGTCCTGAGCATCTGCCCGGGCTGTCGGCCAACAAAATCCTGTACGGAAGGCCTTGCCTACAAGGGCCCGGGCTGCAGTGTGGTGCCCGCCGAGTCCGGCATGAATTTCAGCCAGGAGGTTTCGCCCTTCCTCTTCGGAGATACATCTTTGAAGGACTCCGGTTGTGCTTTTTTTTATAAAGTTCTCCCTCATGGACCTTGTAGGCTTTAGATCGCCGAACTATGCAGTGGGCCTCATTTTGGTCTTTGGGAAGTTCCTGCCTGATTAAGTAGGCTAGGAATGGTTCCGTCCACGGGGCAATTATTGCCATTATTTCGTGGGCTGAAGGTATTATTTCATTAGCTGAGCCGCCGATTGTGTCAGAGTGGTCTGAGTTAGGTGATGTAGCTGGCTCCGGATTGTTATTTTCGGACTCCTCTTCCCATAATATGGATGGCTTAAAGAGCCGTTCCAGGAAGATGTTTGGAGGGACGGCGTCGCGTTTTGCGCCGATGCATTCCAACACGTCTGCTGCCTGGTTATTATCCCGGGCTACATAGTGTAATTCGAGTCCTTTGAACCGAGCTGACATTTTTAGGACGGCGTTGCAGTAAGCTGCTATTTTCGGATCTTTGGCGTCAAAGTCTCCATTTACTTGGGATATTACGAGGTTTGAATCCCCGCGCACCTCTAGGCGTTGAATGCCCATGGAGATTGCCATCTGGAGGCCGTGTAGAAGGGCCTCGTATTCGGCTGCGTTGTTGGAGTCCATGTACATTATTTGAAGTACGTATTGGACTGTGTCTCCAGTTGCGGACGTCAAGACAACGCCAGCCCCCAAGCCAGCCAACATTTTGGATCCGTCGAAATGCATGATCCAATTGGAGTATGTGCCGTACTCTTTAGGGAGTTCGGCTTCGGTCCATTCGGCGACGAAGTCAGCCAGAACTTCCGACTTTATAGGTCGTCGTGGTTTGTAGGTTATGTCAAATGGTAAGAGCTCAATGGACCATTTTGCAATCCTGCCCGTTGCGTCGCGATTGTTTATAATATTGTTGAGACGTACTACGGAGGCCACTGTTATGGAACACTCTTGAAAGTAGTGTCGCAGCTTCTGGGATGCCATGAACACCGCATACGCTATCTTTTGATAATGTGGGTACCGGGACTTGCATGGAGTTAAGACAGTGGATACGTAGTACACTGGTTTTTGAAGAGGGAATCTGTGCCCTTCTATTTCTCGTTCGACGACGAGTACCGCGCTGACAACTTGATGTGTTGCTGCGATATATAATAACATAGCTTCGCCCAGGTTGGGCGCGGCTAGGACCGGATTTGTTGCTAGTATGGCCTTGATTTCTTCGAGTCCGGCCGTGGCAGCATCCGTCCATTCGAAGTGTTCGGTGCGCCGGAGGAGGCGATAGAGGGGCAGAGCCTTTTCTCTTAAACGGGAGATGAAGCGGCTTAGAGCCTCTACGCACCCAGTTAGTTTTTGTATTTGCTTGAGGTCTTTTGGGATATCCAATTGTGACAGAGCTCGGATCTTGGCTGGGTTTGCTTCAATTCCTCTACCGGATACAATGAAGCCCAAAAGCTTTCCGGCTGGTACCCCGAAGATACATTTTTCCGGGTTGAGCTTAATGTCATTTGCTCGGAGGTTGTCAAATGTTACCCTCAAGTCGTCTACTAGAGTTTCAACGTGTTTGGTCTTGACGACCACATCGTCTACGTATGCCTCTACTGTTTTGCCTATCTGGGTAGCCAGACATGTCTGAATCATGCGCTGATATGTTGTGCCGACGTTTTTGAGTCCGAAGGGCATTGTGTTGAAGCAGAATGGCCCATATGGTGTAATGAATGCCGTTGCGGCCTGGTCTTTTTCCGCCATCTTGATTTGATGGTATCCGGAGTATGCATCGAGGAAGCACAACGAATCGTGCCCTGCGGTAGCATCAATGATTTGGTCGATGCGAGGGAAAGGGAAAGGGTCCTTTGGACAGGCCTTGTTAAGGTCTTTGAAATCGACGCAGAGGCGCCAGGATTTGTCCTTTTTTGGTACCATTACTAGATTGGCTAGCCAATCCGGATGTTTTATATCTCTGATGAATCCGGCTTCTAAGAGTTTGGCTAGCTCCTCTCCCATTGCCTGTCTTTTGGGTTCGGAAAATCGCCGAAGAGCTTCTTTGACTGGCTTGAATCCTTTTAGGATATTTAGGCTGTGCTCTGCCAGCCTGCGTGGGACTCCTGGCATGTCTGAAGGGTGCCAGGCAAAAATGTCCCAATTTTCCCGAAGGAATTCTCGTAGTGCGGCTTCTACATCAGGATTTAATTATTCCCCAATGGATGCCGTCTTTGTGGGGTCCGTTGGATGGACCTGAAATTTGACTATTTTGTCTGCTGGTTTAAAAGAGGTGGACTTGGACCTCTTATCAAGTATCACATTGTCCCTATCCGCTGTGGAGCGCAGCGCAGTTAGTTCCTCTGCCACTAGGGCTTCGGATAATGCCTCTAGGGCCAGTGCGGTTGTCTTATTTTCGGCACGGAGTGCTATATCTGGATCACTGGCGAGAGTGATTATTCCATTAGGTCCGGGCATTTTGAGCTTCATGTACCCGTAATGGGGTATAGCTTGGAAGATTGTGAATGCCTCTCGCCCTATCAGAGCGTGATATCCGCTGCCGAATGGGGCCACTTGGAACGTGACCTCTTCGGACCTGTAATTGTCCGGCGAGCCGAACACTACATCTAGTGTGATTTTTCCTGTGCAACGTACTTCTCGACTAGGGATTATTCCCCTGAAGGTTGTGCTGCTTCGCTCAATGCGGCTCCACTCAATTTCCATTTTTTGAAGGGTTTCCTCGTAGATAAGGTTTAATCCGATGCCGCCATCCATGAGTACCTTGGTAAGACGAAAGCCGTCCACTATCGGACTGAAGACCAGTGCGGCTGGTGCTCTAGTTGTTCGGAATTTAGGTTCATCGCTGGCATTGAATGTGATAGCCGTGTCGCTCCATGGATTTGTTGTTGCTACTTCGTAGACTTCGGCGAGGCTGCGGATTGTTCGTTTCCGCATGTTATTTGATGCAAAAGTCTCGAAGACTGTTAATACCGTACTGGTACTGCTGGGCTGGTTGCCCGGGCCTAAAAAGCCTTCGCCACTTTTGGCCACCTGCAGTAGTATCCAACATGCTCGAAGGCTATGTGTTGGAGTGGAGCCTTCCGTACTGCGGAGTTTGCAGGGTCCGTTGAGCCATCTCTCCAGTACGGTTCCGTACCCTTTAGGGGGTTTTTGCTTTTTGGTTTTTAACCCAGGTGCTTGAGTATGACACACCCTTTTATTTCGGACTGGGGTTGTATTCAGGGCCGGATTGTCCCAAAACCTAGTTTCGGTTTTCCAGGCACTCTCCATCGCGCAGTATTTTTGTACAATGGTCGCTAGGTCGGCGAAGCGTGTAACTTCGCGACGACTGATGGCGTTTATGATTCCCTTGTCTGTGCAATTGTTGCAGAAGATTGAAATCGCACTTTCTTCACGGCAGTCCTTTATCCTATTCATAACCAGGAGGAATCTGGCCCAGTAATGATGTACTGTTTCATCGGGCTCTTGCCGTATTTGAGATAGATCGCTTATGTTTGGGTGGGCGGGTGGAATTAAGTTCGGAACCCCGCCCGATCTGAGGCTCAAAGGCCAAGAAGCTTCCGGATTCAGAAGCTTGGTTTGCTGAATGCTTTCCAACAAATCTGGTCCGATGCCTGACTTTAGGTTCAGTATTTGATTAGCGTCCGTCCCTCCGTGGGAATCTGGCATGGAGGGATCAGGAATCCCGACATAGTTGGTTTTTAACATAGAAGAAGAGTCGCCGCATTGTTCCTCTACCACAACAACGTGGTGGGTAACCTGGGGAGAGTTAATTTCTCTTAGATCGGTTTTAAGACCAATCTGATCATAGTCGGTAGCGACTGCCAGGGCGGCGATGCGATCCAAAAGCTCGTTTATGGAGGAGAGCTCAATCGGATCTAGCTGCTCGGCGAATTTCGAGATGACGTGAAGATCGCTTTTAATGACCTGAGAGGTCATTGTCGGAGCGGTGGCCGAACAGGCAGTCATAAGAAAACTGCCTAGCCGGATAGTCTGGCCGGCGGCCAAAGCTTCCTTGACGATGGTGCCGTCTTTAAAGACAGGGAAAGGCATCCTTCTTGATGGTGACGGCACAGAGGAACTCTCAATGAAAGCACCAATGTCGGTGTCAAAACCGGCGGATCTCGGGTAGGGGGTCCTGAACTGTGCGTCTAGGCGGATGGTAACAGGAGACAAGGGACATGATGTTTTACCAAGGTTCGGGCCCTCTTGATGGAGGTAAAACCCTATGTCCTGCTTGATTAATATTGATGATTTGTGTTACAAGAGTGGATCTACCACGAGATCAAGGAGGCTAAACCCTAAAAGCTAGCCTATGGTATGATTGTTGTTCGTCCTATGGACTAAAGCCATCCGGTTTATATAGACACCGGAGAGGGCTAGGGTTACACAAAGTTGGTTACAATGGTAGGAGATCTACATATCCGTATCGCCAAGCTTGCCCTCCACGCCAAGGAAAGTCCCATCCGGACACGGGACGAAGTCTTCAATCTTGTATCTTCATAATCTTGGAGTCTGGCCGACCATGATAGTTCGGCTATCCGGACACCCCCTAGTCCGGGACTCCCTCACCCATAGTGTGTGATATGAGGTGGGTCGACTGGACCTACATGAAGGAAAATGAAGAACACTATCCTTGAGTGTATGAAAGTTTTGATGCTTGTGGAGTTGCAGATTTTGTTGGGCTGAAGCTCACCAACTGTTATGATGAACTCATTATGCAATTCTACTCCACAACACACTTCTATCCAGATGGCAGGATAGTGTGGATGTCAGAAGGTACGAGGTACCAGTCAACCATAGAGGAATGGGCTAGGCTGATCAATGCCCCCAAGGAGAGTGAACATGACTTTGATGTCTATGCCAAGAAGAAAATGGGACACAATACTATGACACATATGTACAAGGAGATCCCAGACAAAGCTCTCGAGACTTTCTCCTTTGGATCAGTCCACTTTCTTCTGTCAGGGCTGCCTACAATCAATTGGATCCTAAGGCACACTCTTTTACCCAAGTCAGGTGACCACAACATGATTAGAGAGCATGCAATCAACTTGCTTCATATATTTGATGTGCCATAGAAATTCAATGTCATGAGCCTTATGGTTGAGACCATTAAGAGGACTGGAGCAGATCAGAAGAGAAGTTGTGGATATGCCCCACAGATTCAGGAGTTGATTAACTCAAAGATGGGCACAGGGAAATATCTGTTGGATAAGGAACACTTTGCTCTTTATCTAGACTTTTAGGACAATCAGGTTGTCATTACTGAGAATGAACCATCATCAGTGCAAGCTCAAGAGAAGAAGGAGAAGGCAAGGAAAGAGAAGGCTGCCAAGATGCCAACTCAAGAGGAGGCATCTGAATACTTTTTGAAGAACAAGCAGGAGCAGCTTGGTTACTTGATAGCATCAACACTGAGGATTGAGAAGGGGTTGGCCACCCTAACTCAAAACCAGGAGAGCTTGGAAAGAATCATGGAACAAAAATTCTATGATCTAGATGTCAAGGTAACTGAGATTCAGTCAGTTGTGGAGCAGCTTCAGGAAGACATGCAGGAGAGGAAGGGCAAGACAACCACTGATGCATTTGCCAGAGTGCCTAGAGCTCAGAGGTCAGCTGCAGTGCCTGTGACAGACACTAGAGCCACATCATCTACACCAGCTACAGCTCCTACAGCTCCAGGGCAACCAGCTACAACACCAACTCCTCCAGCTCCCTCTACATCAACGGAAGCCTTCGTCCGAGGAGCCATCTCTACACCACCACCTGAAGATCAAGCCTGAGAGTCGATCTAGCACTATGCATTTTCTATGAACTTTTGAGTAACTTGTTGCTAAAGGGGGACAAAAATGTATAGATCATAGGCTTCGAGAGAGAGAGTGCTGCTTTTTGTTCTCTCTTGCTTTGGTGGTTGAACTTTGTTTGCTTTTGATTGCTTGAGATACTATGCTATTACCTATGAGACATTGATGATCATGTGTTTGATCATAAGCTACACTTATGCCTATTTGATGTTATTATCTTACCTATCCTATGATCATTCACTTTGCTTGGTGATGAGTGCATGTATTCAATCTTTATTATTTTGAGCGCTCCACCAAGATGTATGTGACATGGAAGAGTAACCCATGAGCCTAATTTCTTGTGCATTTGCAGTCCATAACAAATTCAAAACTATGCACAAATTTAGGGGGAGCTCTTTCTTATCACATACTTCTCAAAGTGACGATGTTTTTCAATCTTATTATCATTTGTCAAACCTTTGATCTATATGTTGTCATCAATTACCAAAAATCGGGAGATTGAAAGTGCAACTATCCCTAGGTGGTTTTGGTAATTTATAACAACATATAGCTCATTGAGCTAATGCTATTCCAAGACTATTATTTCGGGAAAGCTCAATGAATGGCATTGCATGGATGATGAAAGTAGACCCCTCAAAATATCAAGGAGAAAGGATTGGCTCGAGCTCAAAAGCTCAAGACTCTTCATCTTACATTTTAGTGATCCAAGATCACATTGAGTCTATAGGAAAAGCCAATACTATCAAGGAGGGATGAGGTGTTGCTTAATGAGCCTCTTGCTTCAAGTGCTTAGTGATATGCTCCAAATACCCTCAACTACTTTCTCACATCCTCATATGACCTAATCCTAAAGACAAAATCGGTCAAACCGATTCTTTCTATCCGGCGCCACCGAGTTCATATGTCATAGCCACTGCCACAAACCCTAGGCAAATCGGTCTCACCGATAGGGATCTCGGTCTCACCGAGATGGGATTGTAATCTCTCTGTTTCCCTTCATAACGTTTCGGTCTAACCGAAGTGAGGGATCGGTCCCACCGAGATTGCAATGTAAACTCTCTGTTTCCCTTTTGTAACATTTCGGTCTCACCGAAAAGACCAAATCGGTCCCACCGAGTTTACCTGACCAACTCTCTAGTTAGCTAATTACCAAAATCGGTCTCACCGAGTTTGTGTAATCGGTCTCACCGAGATTACGTTATGCCCTAACCCTAACCATATCGGTCCTATCGAGTTGCATGTCAGTCCCATCGAAAACCCTAACGGTCACTAGGTTTACTAAATCGGTTTGACCAAGTTTGTTGATTCGGTCCCACCGAGTTTGGTAAATTGTGTGTAATGGTTAGATTTTGTGTGGAGGCTATATATAGCCCTCCACCTCCTCTTCATTCGTAGAGAGAGCCATCAGAACAAACCTACACTTCCAACTTACCATTTCTGAGAGAGAACCACCTACTCATGTGTTGAGGCCAAGATATTCCATTCTTACCATATGAATCTTGATCTCTAGCCTTCCTAAGTTGCTTCCCACTCAAATCTTCTTTCCACCATATCAAAATCCTATGAGAGTGAGTTGAGTGTTGGGGATACTATCATTTGAAGCACAAGAGCAAGGAGTTCATCATCAACGCACCATTTGTTACGTCTTGGAGAGTGGTGTCTCCTAGATTGGCTAGGTGTCACTTGAGAGCCTCCGACAAGATTGTGGAGTTGAACCAAGGAGTTTGTAAGTGCAAGGAGATCGCCTACTTCGTGAAGATCTACCGCTAGTGAGGCAAGTCCTTCATGGGTGACGACCATGGTGGGATAGACAAGGTTGCTTCTTCGTGGACCCTTCGTGGGTGGAGCCCTCCGTGGACTCACGCAACCGTTACCCTTCGTGGGTTGAAGTCTCCATCAATGTTGATGTACGATAGCACCACCTATCGGAACCACGACAAAAACATCCGTGTCTCCAATTGCGTTTGAATCCTCCAAACCCTTCCCTTTACTTTCTTGCAAGTTGCATGCTTTAATTTCCGCTGCCTATATACTCTTTGCATGCTTGCTTGATTTGTGTGATGATTGCTTGACTTGTCCAAAGATTGCTAAAATCTGCCAAACTCTAAAATTGGGAAAAGGTTAAGTTTTTAATTGGTCAAGTAGTCTAATCACCCCCCCCTCTAGACATACTTCAAGGTCCTACAGCTGACCTGTGGGCCAACTAAGTTGACGCGTACCAAGGGCTTTGTCAACTTAGTCAATATAAACGATTCTAGCTGCAGTGATCGTACGATGTCCATCCAACGGCCGTAGTGCTTCTTCAACCTCTGGTCTTCTTGCTCCAGCCGCCAAAAGAAGTGTCGGTTTTGCCGCCTGCTCCTGCCTCCCGTGGCTGGCTGTGCTGTCGCGGAGGCCTCATCGCCCCCTACTACTCCCACCGTTGGCCATGCCATCCCTCCACTCACCCGCATCTCATGTTATTCTGCGGCGACGGAGGCCTCACACTGCAGCTGAACCAGTGAACCCTCATACTGCTCTCCGCGTGGGCATCCCTTCCTAGGCCTCGCCGTCGTTCACCGTCGTGGTGCTCTCAGCGCGGTGTGGTCAATGTGGTAAATGACCGATTTCCATCGGAAGAGTACTGTACGTGGAGAGGCTGACAGTTGGGTCCACGGCAGCCGCAAGGAAGTGCCTCCTTATTACGCGCAAAATAATTATTCATCCACCTGAAAACAGGGACCCACCGGACGGGCCACCGTATTTCATGAAAAAATGTTTCCCCCCTGACTGCTGGGACCCACCAGACGGGCCACGGTATTTCATGAAAAAAATGTTCCCCTCGCTGTCAGCTCGGACCCATCGAAAGTGCCTCCTTATTACGCACAAAAAAATAAATACTCCCCCTGCTAGCTGGGACCCTCCTTGGTGGGAGGCTGACTTGTGGTCCTACTAAGTTGACAGGGACGGAGGGCTTTGTCAACTTAGTCAATATGAACGATTCTAGCTCCAGTGACCGTACGATGTCCATCCAATGGCCGTAGTGCTTCTTCAACCTCTGGCCTTCTTGCTCCAGCCGCCCAAAGCAGCGCCGGTCGTGCCACATGCTCCTGCCTCCCGTGGTCGGTTGTGCTGTCGCAGAGGCCTCACCTCCCCATACTATTCCCACCACTGGCCAGGCCATGCGGCGATGGCAGCCTCACACCACAGCCGAACCAGTGAACCCTCATACTCCTCTCCGCGCGGGCTTCCACTACCGCGCCTTCCCCGGCTCCGCGTCGTCCCCTTCCTAGGCCTTGCCGTCGTCCACCGCCCTGGTGCTCTCGGCGCGACGTGGTCAACGTGGTCAAGGAACGACTTCCGTCGGAAGAGTATTGTACATGGAGAGGCTGATAGCTGGGTCCACGGCGGCCACGAGGAAGTGCCTCCTTGTTACGCGCAAAATAATTATTCGTCCACTAGACAGCAAGGGCCCACAGGCCACCATATTTTGCGAAAATAACGTTTCCCCCCTAACTTTTGGGACCCACCAACTACATCTTTGCATGCAAGGAAGTGCGTCCGGGCAAAAAAAACGATTCGCCCCCTGACTGCTGGGACCCACCAGCTACATCTTCGCACGCAAGGAAGTGCCTGACAGTCGGGAACCACCTGGTTGAAGCATATGTAGCGTTGTCATTCTGGTTGTGAACGTGTACTACATACTGGTCGATGTAGACACGCACTAGTCGTAGTAGAGGCGCGCACATATCATGTACACGTACGTACAGCGACCAGGGTGCAAGAAAGTAAATACAACCACGTACATACATATGGGCTAGGTCTCGAATGCCTACTCGTGCATACGTACAGCAAGGGCTCATGTACACGGCTGGGTCAGAATGGAGAAACTGCATCGTGTCATTGTCGGATTTCGGGTTTTGGCAGACCCTCTAGGTTCGAACTCTGGGGTGCGCGCGGAGATTTCACCCTCTGCCTACCTGCACCTCACCGCCTCGCTATGATCAAAGCAATTAAAGGAACAACACAAGAGACACAGAGTTTATACTGGTTCAGGCCACCATTGTGGTTTAATACCCTACTCAAGTGTGTGGTGTGGTGGATTGCCTCTTGGGCTGATGATGAACAATACAAGGGAGAACAGCCTCGCGAGGGTCTGTCTTTGGCTGGTGCGATGAACCACTAGGGGGAGTTCAGTCGCTCTCTCTACTGGTTTCCTGGTGAGGATCCCATTACCTCTATCTTGTGGTGGCTAGTCCTATTTATAGGCAAAGGCCCTGGGCCTCCTCCCAAATATTGAGCGGGAAGGGCGCCAACAATTGGCCATTTTGAAGGGGAACATCTAGTACACTTATACTGACTAAAGTTGGTCCTTGCCTGCTAAAGGCTCTGGTGGTGACGCCGGCTTGGGCTCCACGATGACCTCCATCCTGCCGTTCTGCTGGTCTTGGTCTTGTTGCATCGAAATGGATGCCTTTGCTTGATGCTCTCGCCTACGCCTGCTCCCTTTGCACCAAAGAGGAAAGGGAGGACACTGCGTAGCCTGGCGCCCGCCTGGCGCCCTTGGTCGTCATGGCTTGTGTCATGGGCACCTCATGAGGTACCCTGCCTTGATCTCTCCGCCTCCTCGTGAGCCAGCCTGATGAGGTCGTGCCTGAGGAAGCTTCCTGCCGTCCACCCCGCAAGGCTTGTCCCCTCGCGAGGGTCTTGAGCTCGTGCTGATGAAGATGGGCCATGCTGGGCCGCCCCTTGAGCCACGCCACAGGCCGCAGGCAGGCAAGTCTGGGGACCCCCATTCCCAGAACACCGACAGTAACCCCCGGGCCCAAGGCGCGCCCGGACTTGGCTGAGCAGAGAGGCAAAGGGGCAAGTGCGAAGCGTCGCGGGCCCTAACATCCTGCGGCCTTGGACGCCGCGTGGCGGTTGATTGGACGCGTGCAGCTCCGCAACTGTGTGAATCGACAAAAGAGCGCATCTGCCTAGGCTTTGCTTCCCTTGCTTCCTCCGGTCATTGCCCAGATCCCCTTTCTTGCGCTCTTCCTTCCTGCCTATGAAATCTTCAGATCTACCTTGACCGCATGCCCTAGCAAGACATGGCGCCTCACCAGACCCCGACTGAATCCTGATACTCGCCCGCCTTGGACTCGCCGAACGTGTCGGAGGCGAGCCTTGCCCGGATTCGCCGGATGGTGGCGGCGCACGGCATCGACGGGGCGAAGGTGTTCAAGGCCGGCTCCGCCCTTCCTGAGGCCCGATGGAGCACCTTCTATCCGCTCTTCGCAAGCGTCATTGCTGCCGGTCTGGTGCCTCCCTTTTCTGAGTTTTTCTTCTCTGTCCTCCGCCATTACGACCTGCAAGCTCTGCATCTCCACCCCAACTCTATTCTTCTTCTGGTGATCTTCGCCTACAATTGCGAGGCTCACGTCGGAGTGCATCCCTCAGTGGCCTTGCTGCACCACTACTTCTCCCGCTGGCCCTCTCGTGGTGCCATCTCCGCGTGCGCGAGCTTTGTCGCGTATGGCGGCTCCAACGCCATCTCGAAGCCCGGGAAGAGGATTGAGGGCTTCAGGAGCAAGTGGGTCATGGTAGATGCTGGGCGCATCCACCCTCGACTGACTCTGCCCACGAGATAGCCCACGAGCTCCGATGATTGGTCTCGCGCAGAACTTGTTGGCCCCCGCGCAAAGTCGGTGTTGGAGAAGATGGACACAGATCTAAGGCCGGGCAACATGTCAGCGGCGAAGCTGACTGGTGCATCGCTCCTGAGGGAGTTCCTGGAGCACCAGGTGGCCCCGCTTTGTAAGTACTTGCTTCCGCTGTGGAGGCCCCGCCTAAGCCCCGTAGTCTTGGCCGACGAAGACCTGGCCGCGGTCCTCCAATCTTTGGTCGGAGGAGACGTGGCGAGGCTGGAGGGCGCCCCTGTGCCCCTGTTTCTTCAAGATGATTGGGAGAAGGTGGTGGACTCCATGCCCGTCTTCAATGGGGACGGGCCCGTGCCCACGGAGGCTCCCGAGGACCCAGCAGCCCAAGCGACGGTGAATGTGTCCTCCGGCGACTCCAGCGAAGAGGAGGAAGAAGAGGAGCGGGAAGGGGAGCCTGACTCCGAGGCTACCGACGGGGAGTCGAGAGCGCCTCTCCCCCGGCGCAGGCCCTGCGCTTTCCGCCTCCCGCCGAGCAACGATGGGGATGATGACGAGCGGGGTGGCGGGAGCTTGCCCCCAATCTCGAAGAAGGCCAGGTCTGGCTGGTCCCCCTCGGGTCCGCCCCGGCTCTGAGACGATCGTCAGACGTGCCTCCTGCTTCCGAGCCTCTCGAGGCTTATCCCAGTAGCCGGCTCTCGGGCTTCAAGTATGGCCGGAGGTTGCTCGAGCTCGTGAGCGGTGACCAGTAAGTGCTTGATTCTTGTTTTATTCCTTGCTTCGTCGTTGAGGCTTCATGTCTGTATCTCTTGGCTAGGCTGGCGCCTGTGGCGAAGAAACTGAAGGGGGCTCCTGAGGCTCCATCCGGGGCAGCGCCTCTGCCCATGAAAGAAGGTGGCTGCAAGGCACAGGCCTCTCCTGTCCGGTCGTCCTTGCGAGGCCTGGTGGAGCTGGCCGGGGCGAGCTCAACCCCCATGGCCCAAGCGACTCCTGAAGTATCCTTGCCTGATGCCATCGCCACAGCTGTTGGGGCGCAGCAGGTCCTGCCTCAGGATGATGTGGTCACACTGCCGTCCTCTCCTCCTACTCCACCAACTACTGTCTCTCCGACTCCTTCCACCATCCTAGATCGCGCCGCTGCCGAACTGGACCGGCTGCGGCAAGATCTTCTGGGCGCCAACCCTCGCTTGGTGGCCGGGCGCTTGGAGTTGGCTTCTGGCTGGATTCACTCTGACGCTTCGATTCGAGCGGCGCTGGTTCCGGCCTCGACGGCCTGCGACAAGGAGAAGCAGTCTGTCCTCGGGGCGAAGGCCGCTCGAGACGCCTCCTTGGGAGAGGCGCCTGACGCCCAAGGTCGCTGCAAGGCGCTGGAGAGCGAACTATGGGGCCTGCGCAACCAGCTTGCCGAGGAGGTCCGCATCCGCCAAGAGAAGGAAGAAGACCTGAAGGCTCGCGAGGCGACCATCAAGGACCGCGACGCCAAGCTTAACAAGTGCCGTGACCGCCTGGGCGCACTGGAGCAGGAGTTGGAGGCGCGGAAGGCCGAGCTGGACGGCAAGGCGCGGGTCCTTGCCGAGGACCGCGAGGCCTTCACGGAGACGGAGGTGAAGGTTTGCGGCTTGCTGAAGTCGCTCTACGACAGAGGCCTGGAAAGCCTGCTGGCCAGCGCCGAGGATGGCCCCGCCAAGCTGCTCCCCTTCATGGTCCGTGCTCTTGAAGATGTCACCCTTGGCCTTGGCCCTACAGCTAAGGCCGAGGCGTGCGTCCTGTCTTCTGCAGCGCTGATGCGGGTCCTTACCCACGTCTACCTTAGCGACCCCAACGTCGACCTCGATAGCCTGCTGGAGCCAGCGAGCGGCGAGCTTGCCGCTGCCGCTGCTGAGGCCATGAAGGGTCGTGCGGAGGCTCTGCTGTCGAAGTTCTGGGCCTTCAGCACCAATCCTAAGCGAGGCGCTGCTAGTCCTGCGGCTCCACGAGGCGAACCCGCTCCGCGCAGCTCCGCCGCCAACAAATGACTCCGTCGTGGCTTCTGTCCTGCTTCAGCTTCTGCAACATGCATCATGCCTCGGGGAGGCGTTTAAACTTGTGTTTGGTGTCGTGATAACAGTTATGCACTATAATATTTGCTTTTGAATTCCATGAAATTTGCGCTCTTCCTACTTGCTTATGTTCTACGCCGGCAAAGCCCGGCCCCGCGCATACCTCAGCCGCTGTTAGCCCCGACCGGAAACCAGGACGGGACCAAGGAGTGAGGGGCTACGTGAAAAGTTAGGCTCCTGAGTCGCGATGCTCAGGAGTCCTCCTTGGCGCACGAACAGCAAGTAGGGAGGTGAGATGTGTGGGTGAATCTACCATTCTATGTCTGCAGAGCCCGGCCCCGCGCATACCTCAACCGTCGTTAGCCTTTCAGAACTAAGGAGTGAGGGGCTACGTGACCAGTTAGGCTCCTGAGTCATGATGCTCAGGAGTCCCCCTTGACGCTCAAATGGCCTTCGTACCTTGGCTCCGCTCGGGGAGAGACGCGCGACGAACCAGGCCTGAGGGGCCTGGCTAGGTGGCGTACGTCTGGGCGTGACCCAGGCGCAGCCCCCGTGCCCAGCCCCCTCGCGCGGTACTCCCGTGGGGAGGCGTTGCTATGAGACCAGACACTGAGCTCTGGGCTCCCTGAGGTTGATGCGGCCAAGGGCCACCCTCAGTTGTTCATAGCGCTTCCGTATGTGTACGGGCATAGCCGCTCCTCAGCAGTGTCGTCAGCCAGCATGGAGCATGGTGCTTCCACTAGTGCGTGGGAGGGGGCTCCCCTCCGGGAGGAGCCCCCGGGGCATGTACAGCCCCGCCCTGACACGTGGCCGGCACAGTAGGGCATGAGGAGGTGTATCTGGGCTCCCGTGAGCCAGCGCGGGACTCACGGGGCCCTACCTCAAGGTGGGTTGCGCCTGGCACTGGGCCTTAACTTGTGATGTGTTCCTTCAAATTTGGCCAGATACCGATGCTCTACGTCCTCGTGTCCCGGCCCTCGAGCTAGTCTCAGCCATCGCTGGCTTGCCGGGGCGCGATGCCGTGGGCAAAGCCATAGGGTGAGGGCTAGAGAGCCGGTAGGAGCCCTGAGTCGCGATGCTCAGGTACCCCCCCCCTTTAACAGGCAAGCTTGGTTATATGTCGATGTTCTACGTCCTCGGGTCTCGGCCCTCGAGCTAGTCTTAGCCGTCGCTGGTTTGCCGGGGCGCGATGCCGTGGGCAAAGTCAGAGGGTGAGGGCTGGAGAGCTGGTAGGAGCCCTGAGTCGCAATGCTCAGGTACCACCCCTTTAACGCACAAGCTTGGTTAGATGTCGACGCTCTACGTCCTCGGGTCCCGGCCCTCGAGCTAGTCTCAGTCCTCGCTGGTTTGCCGAGGCGCGATGCCGTGGGAAAAGCCAGAGGGTGAGGGCTGGAGATCCGGTAGGAGCCCTGAGTGGCGATGCTCAGGTACCCCCCTTTTAACACGCAAGCTACCGACATCAAGGAAGAAGAGGTGCCACAGACAGACACCAAATAACAAGCATGATGGGTCGAATGCATGGCCCGAAAATAAACGCAAGAGGGGTACACGTCGCTGGGTCTGACCCAAGAGACTTGGGGATGATGCAGCCCGAGGGGCGCCCCCAACAAAGTAAGCTAAGAACATGAGAAAAAGGGATACACGCCGCAGGGATGGACCCACGCAGCCTGGGAATGATGCAGCCCTGAGGGCGCTCCCAGCTGGAAACGAAACTTGAAAGATGTCACCTGATAGTGTCGGTGACGAAGGGGTGTTGAAGTAGCAGACATAGCGGTCTGCGGGGGCCGATCTTCACGAGCCCCCAGGCCCAGGAGCCTCGGGAGGCTCCGGAGGCGCTGGTGGCTCCTTGTGAACCATCTCCATCTCCGCCAGGACTGCAGAACGCCTGGCCTCCTGAGCCTCCAGGATGCTCCTCATGAGGTGCTGGCGCACCGCAGCCGCGTTCGGCAAGCCATAGGGCATGCGAACGTAGCTGTGGGGTGGGCCTCCGCAGAGCCCCACACGTGAGGGCCAGAAGCACTCCTGAGAGGCGACTCGGTTGAGCCCTGGGATGTTGATGCAGACGCGCAGCCCGCCATCCTCACCTGGATGGGGAGCTGCGGCGGGTAAACAACGGCTGCCACTCATGACTCTTGACTCTTGCAACTCCTGTGTGATCTGACTGACGAACTCCTGAGGGTTTGTCCCTCCTTGCTTTGCTCCTTCCTGAGGGAAACATATTCTGAAACACACCTCCAAGTGGTGCCCAAGCGCCTCCCTCGTGACCTTAGCAAGGTCGGTGGCCCTCCAGGTGGGAGCCCCTGAGCCCTGCTTGAGGAGGGCGCCGGGCGCGTCTCCCTATGCGACAGAAGGACGTACCCCCTGAGCAGGCTCAGACCCTGAGGGGCCTGCCTTCTGAGGGGTCGGGCCTGGCAATGTCTTCTTCTTCTTGGGGGCGGTCTCAGGGAGCCTCCCACTCCCGCGATCTGGGTCTTCAAGTGATGCGGCCTAAAAAGCTCGTTCTAGGGAGCACACCGCGTCTCTTTCTTCACAAGGCACCGTGATGACTCCACCGCTCCCTGGCATCTTGAGGACGTTGTAGCCGTGATGAGTCACGGCCATGAACTTGGCTAGAGCTGGGTAGCCGAGGATGGCATTGTACGGCAGGCGAATGTGGGTGACATCGAAGTCGATGAGCTCGGTGCGGTAGTTGTTGCGCGCCCCGAAGGTGACAGGGAGGCGGACCTGCCCAATTAGATCTGTGGAGCCATCGGTGACTCTGGAGAAAGGCTTGGTTGGCTGAAGCTAATCGTAAGGCACTTGGAGATTGTTGAATGTCTCTACAGACAGGACATTGAGCCCTATCCCGCCATCGATGAGGGTCCTGGTGACTTGCACGTTGCTGATGACTGGGGAGCAAAGCATTGGGAGGACTCCGGCTGTGGCCGCGCACTTGAGCTGATCCGCTGAGTTGAACATGATGGCGCACACCGACCACCTGAGGGGGCGCGTGGATTCAAGCTTAGGGAGGACTGCATTCACTTCGTGGGCAAACTGCTTGAAGATGCATTGAGAGGCTGGGGCTTGAGCTCCGCCCAGGATGCAGGCGATCGCGCTCGGCTCCTGGAAGCCCCCAGCCCCCTCATCCTGATGATGGTCCTCATTTCTCCTTGGCTGCGGTGGCAGTGGAGGGAGGCCTGCGTTTCCTTGCGGGCGATCCTCGCGAGGCCGATCCCTCTAGTCTCCCTCGCGAGGCTGATCCTGCCATCGATCCTCGCGAGGTCGGTCGCGCCACCCTTGGCGAGGGCCGCGGTCTTCCCAGCGTCCTGCGTTGCTTCCTCCTCCTCGGCCATAGCCACAATCGTTGCGGTCGGGGCGTCGGCCGACCCTTCCTTCTCGCACGGCTCGGAGCTCTTGGCATTCGTTGGTGTTGTGGGTGTGGAGGTCGTGGTACACACAGTACCGGCTGCCCTTGAAAGACTTGGGTTGATCTCTGCCCCACTTGGTGTCTGGTTCTGCCGCAAGCACGGCAACCCCCTTGCGCTTCACATCCTTGGCCTTGGATTTCTTCTCTTCTAGGTCGGTGGCTGGCAGCTCAAGGAGGGAAAGGCGCCCTTCCTCAGCCCTGGCACACTTGGTTGCCAAGTTGAACAACTCCAAGGAAGTGCACAGATCTTCATGCATCGCCAGCTCCTCCTTCATCTTGACGTCACGCACGCCGTCAGAGAAGGCTGAGATGATGGCCTCCTCGGTCACCTTGGGAATCTTGAGACGTGCGTTGTTGAAGCGCTGGATGTACTTCTGCAAGGTCTCCCCTGGTTGCTGCTTGATGCGGCGCATGTCGCTCACGGCACGTGGCCGGTCGCGAGTACCTTGGAAGTTGGCGATGAAACGGGTGCGCATCTCGTCGCAGGAGGAGATCGTGCCCGACGCCAGGTTCAGGAGCCAGGTGCGGGCCCCATCCTTGAGTGCCATGGGAAACAAGTTCGCCATGACCTTCTCGTCCCCGTTGGCGGCTTCGATGCCCAGCTCGTAGAGCTGGAGGAACTCCGCAGGGTCGGCCGTGCCGTCGTAGCGAGGAGGCAGGTCCGGCTTGAACTCGCAGGGCCACACGACGCTGCGCAGCCTGGTGGTGAGGGCGTGGCATCCTGCCGTGGCCACGGGAGGCCTCTGGTGACGAGGAGCATGGTCTTGCGGGCCCCCATGCGCTGCAGCTGGGAGCACGCGTGGTCTTGGCGCGCTGGGACAGGAGCGTGGTCGTGACGGACCGGAGCAGGGAGCACTCGGTCAGCTTCTTGGGGGCGAGGAACCTCTTGGCAGCTCCTCTCTTGCTGCGCTGGCGCCGGACGGGGTGGGTTCCGTCCAGGGGCCACGCGCCTTGGAGCCAGGGCGCGTTCTTGAGGGGGAGGTGGCTGAGGCGCCCCCGGAGCTTCATTGCCCGCGCAGGGCGGGGCGCGGTGCAGTGAGAAGGACGGCGCAGGGGAGCCCCCTGCGGTGTGGACGAGGTCGGCGAAGCGGTCGAGCCACTCTTCATAGACGTCGTCGACTGGGCGGTAGCGCAGGAGCTCGTTTGCCACGACGAGCGCAGCTCGAGCCTCCATGGCCGCGCGGGGCACGCGGGACGAAGAACCAGCTGGGGCGAGCGAGGGAGTGGTAGTCCGGCCGTCTCGCCTCATGGATGGATGCTGGGATGATGCTTGCTGCTCGTTCCCCACCGGGCCGGTGGCGGCGTTGACGGCAGGCGACGGGGAACGGCGGGGGTGGCCGCCGACGGGGGCCGTCTGGGTGACGCGGGAAGCGAGAGCGGCGGAAGGCTAATTCCGGCGCACCCCTACCTGGCACGTCAAATGTTGGATTTCGGGTTCCGGCAGACCCTCTAGGTTCGAACTCTGTGGTGCGCGCGGAGATTTCGCCCTCTGCCTACCTGCACCTCACCGCCTCGCTATGATCAAAGCAATTAAAGGAACAACACAAGAGACACAGAGTTTATACTGGTTCAGGCCACCATTGTGGTTTAATACCCTACTCCAGTGTGTGGTGTGGTGGATTGCCTCTTGGGCTGATGATGAACAATACAAGGGAGAACAGCCTCGCGAGGGTCTATCCTTGGCTGGTGCGATGAACTACTAGGGGGAGTTCAGTCGCTCTCTCTACTGGTTTCCTGCTGAGGATCCCATTGCCTCTATCTTATGGTGGCTAGTCCTATTTATAGGCAAAGGCCCTAGGCCTCCTCCCAAATATTGAGCGGGAAGGGCGCCAACAATTGGCCATTTTGAAGGGGAACATCTATTACACTTATCCTGACTAAAGTTGGTCCTCGCCTGCTAAAGGCTCTGGTGGTGACGCCGGCTTGGGCTCCACGATGACCTCCATCCTGCCGTTCTGCTGGTCTTGGTCTTGTTGCACTGAAATGGATGCCTTTGCTTGATGCTCTCGCCTGCGCCTGCTCCCTTTGCACGAAAGAGGAAAGGGAGGACACTGCGCGGCCCGGCGCCCGCCTGGCGCCCTTGGTCGTCATGGCTTGCATCATGGGCACTTCGTGAGGTACCCCGCCTTGATCTCTCCGCCTCCTCGCGAGCCAGCCTGACGAGGCCGTGCCTGAGGAAGCTTCCTATCGTCCGCCCCGTGAGGCTTGGCCCCTCGCGAGGGTCTTGAGCTCGTGCTGATGAAGATGGGCCATGCTGGGCCGCCCCTTGAGCCACGCCGCAGGCCGCAGGCAGGCAAGTCTGGGGACCCCCGTTCCCAGAACGCCGACAGTCGTGCTCATGGGGAGCCAACCGGCTGGGTCGGAATGGAATGCGTCGTGTTCATCGGGAGGGATTGGATGGAACAGCCGATGCAAACGATGCATGGCGTACCGCATAATAGAGGAAACGGCCTTGTGTTCGACCGGCCACGGTCGAAACGGGATCCTGTTTATCGGGAGGGGTCTGGCGTACCGCAAAACGGAGGAAACGGACTTATGTTGGACCTCCTATGGTCGAAACAGGGTCCTGTTGATCGGGAGGCGTGTGGCGTGCCGCAAAATGATGAAACAGACTTGTGTTTGAGCACTACAGTCGAAATGGGGGTCCTGTTCATCGGGCGGGGTGTGGTGTACCGCAAAACGGGACTCCACGGGATACTGTTCATCTCCACTTTCGACCTCCTCCAACCTCCACGGGCTACTGTTCATCCACCGTTGACCTCCTCTAGCCTCCACCTGTTACTGTGTTGGGGAACGTAGTAATCTCAAAAAAATTCCTATGCACACGCAAGATCATGGTGATGCATAGCAACGAAAGGTGAGAGTGTGTCCACGTACCCTCGTAGACCGAAAGCGGAAGCGTTAGCACAACGCGGTTGATGTAGTCGTACGTCTTCACGATTCGACCGATCAAGTATCGAACGCAGGGCACCTCTGAGTTCTTGCACACGTTCAGCTCGATGACGTCCCTCGAACTCCGATCCATCCAAGCTTTGAGGGAGAGTTCCGTCAGCATGACGGCGTGGTGACGATGATGATGTTCTACTGACGCAGGGCTTTTCCTAAGCACCGCTACGATATTATCGAGGAGGACAATGGTGGAGGGGGGCACCGCACACAGCTAAGAGATCAATGATCAATTGTTTTGTCTATGGGGTTCCCCCCTCCCCCGTATATAAAGTAGTGGAGGAGGGGGCAGGCCAAGGGGAGGAGACGCGCCAAAGGGGGGAGTCCTACTCCCACAGGGAGTAGGACTCCTCCTTTTCCTATTTGGAGAGGGAGAGGGAAAGAAGAGGAAGGAGGGAGGAAGGAACGGGGGACGGCCCCCCTCCCAATTTGGATTGGGCTTGAGGGGGGGGGGGGGCGCCCCCTCCCTTGCTCCTTTCCCCTCCTTTCCACTAAAGCCTATTAAGGCCCATATACCTCCCGGGGTTTCCGATAACCTCCCGGAGCTCCGGTATTGTCCCAATCTCACCCAGAACCATTCCGGTGTCCAAATATAGTCGTCCAATATATCGATATTTATCTCTCGACCATTTCGAGACTCCTCGTCATGTCCGTCATCACATCCGGGTCTCCAAACAACCTTCGGTACATCAAAACACATAAAGTCATAATATAATCGTCATCTAACTTTAAGCGTGCGGACTCTACGGGTTCGAGAACTATGTAGACATGACCAAGACTCGTCTCCGGTCAATAACCAATAGCGGAACCAGGATGCTCATATTGGGTCCTATGTGTTCCTCCGGTAAGAGGGAGTTACATAACCTCATAGTCATAGGAACATGTATAAGTCATGAAGAAAGCAATAGCAACATACCAAACGATCAAGTGCTAAGCTAACGGAATGGGTCAAGTCAATCACATCATTCTCCTAATGATGTGATCCTGTTAATCAAATGACAACTTATGTCTATGGTCAGGAAACTTAACCATCTTTGATTCACGAGCTAGTCAAGTAGAGGCATACGAGTGACACTATGTTTGTCTATATATTCACACATGTATTATGTTTCCGGGTAATACAATTCTAGCATGAATAATAAAGATTTATCATGATATGAGGAAATAAATAATAACTTTATTATTGCCTCTAGGGCATATTTCCTTCAGACTGTTCATCCACGGCCTCCTGTTCATCCAGCCTCCACCGTGCGCTACTCCACTGGCTATTGTTCAACAAGCACTCTCCATGGCTCCTGTTCAAGCACCCCTCCATGGGCTACTGTTCATCTAGCCCTCCATCGTCTACTGTTCAACCAGCCCTCCATGGGGTCGTCCTATTCATCTAGCCCTCCACGGGGTCCTGTTCATCCAGCCCCAACCGGCTCGGTCGATCGGGGTCCTGTTCATCCATGGGCAACCACGGGGTCCTATTCATCCACCCCCACCGGTAACTATTCATCCAAACCCCCAAGCAATGCTCACTTTTCGTCCACCCCCCCCCCGCAACGCTCACTATTCATCCAGAGGCAACATTGATCGGCTTCAGTTTGCAGCAGTAGCAAAGAAATCTCTCGATCACTCGGGTTATTAACGCATAGCTTGTAGTGCAATCGCCCAAGTTCATCTATGCGACGCCTCGCTCGGGTTTGAGTTAGAGCCCAACGCCTTGCACCCACGCGTTTACGGTATGAGAGAAACGCGCATCGCTCGGCCCCCGACCACCCACCGTAACCGGGAACTCCCCGATATTTTCCTCGCCCTCGCTTCTACCATGGTTTTTTCCGTCATGGATGGCCCAAAGAATGTCATGCAGTTGTGTCTCCGACCTGCCCAGGAGGAAAAGCCCATTTTCTATCATGATTTTTTGTCATAGAAGTAGGAGCCCACCACATCTATGATGATACCGGGTTTTGTCACAATTATTGTCATAGAAGTGTCATAAGTATGACAGAAAAAAATTTCGTTCGGCCTAAATTGTCACGGATGTGTCTTTTTTTAGTGGGAGATCGTGTCATCCCATGACACTTGGTGCCGGTCTCGATGTTGGTCTTAGTCTCGGATGTGACAGGTGGGCACTGCAACAACTGTTGCTCCTCGAGATAGTTCAAATAGACGTGTGCCACCTCGTAAACATTGCAATCACCAGAACCATGTCCTTGATCGTTGCTAGCCATGTTTCCTACGATTAAATCTAGTCAATCAATTCTGTACCTAATAAAATGAATAATGACATAAAAAGGCCTATGTTTTGCACATACGTTGATTCATTCCCATTGCGGCAAATCCCGAGCACTCGATATGTCATAGTTTGTAGCACATGCCGAAATTTGCGAAAATTTTGACATGACCTTTGCTACAAAGTGGACAAATCAAGCGCCTGAAATTTTCCGGAACAAAAATGAGTCAACATTCCGGCAAAACATAAGCCACTCAGAATCATTCCTTGCAAACAACAAAAGGCCAATTGGGCAAAATTGAACCACTTCAATGTTGCATATAATAGGATCACTTAAGAACCTATACATGAGCAACTACAATAGTAGATATACATGAGCAAACACTATTGAGGAATTTGCATATAACATGACCACTTCAAATTTGAATCTCCTACTGTTTGACACTTCAAAAAAATCTACACAAATCTCATGCTCTCTCATATTGAATATTGATTATTGAACCCTAGAAACCTAGAACCTTTACATATTTCTTTCCTAAATTGTTGTCCTAATAAAAATTATGTCCTAATATAAATTATGAACCCTAGAACTCAATTTTTGTCCTAAATATGAAATTATGAACCCTAGAGATCAATTCAAATTATGTCCTAAATTTTTGACATAATAAAAAATCAGTAAAAATCAAGAACCTACTGGACTTGCAACACTAATAGAAATTTAGATTTTTATGTTGAATTTTTTATCTAAAGTAAACCCTACTGCCCTAATTAACATTAAACCCTACTGCCCTAACATTTCTAGTTAAACCCTACTACCCTAACTGTATCCTACTGTCCTAGTACTTAAGCATCTACAAGTACTAGTTTACTTGCTAACCGTAACTAATTAGATGAACCCTAGCTAGCTACTTAAGGATCTACAACTACTTAAGCACCCATTGATGAAGCCTAGGAATTATACAGCTACTTAAGCATATATTGGGTGCACAACAACTATAAAAGTACTTAAGCAACTATAAAACCCTAAAATATATTTAGTTAATTACTTAAGCATATACAAATTTGTCCTAAAAATTATATTTAGTTAACTACTTAAGCATATACAAATTTTCCTAAAAAATATATTTGGTTAACCACATTGGGTGCACAACAACTATACAACTACTTAAGCATCTACAAGTACTGGCTGATTTGATGAACCCTAACTAATTTGATGAACCCTAGCTAAGTTGATGAACCCTAAAATTTGATGAACCCTAGGAACCCTAGCTAGGTAGGGGTAGGGGAGGAGGAAGAGGAGGTGTACGTAGGCATGCTCACCTCGGGCGCCGGTAAAGTTAGGGAGCAGGACGAGGTAGAGCAGCCGAGGGAGGAGGCGCGCGGCGTCGAGGTCAAGGGCGGGCACCAAACAACCACAGAGGACAGCAGACGGTGTGCTGAGGGTGACGGTGATGTAGGGCTATGGCGGCAACAGTAGAGGTGATCAGTGGGGATTTGGGGGAAGTGGCCGGGGGGAAACCACGCGGGGGTTAAGTGAAACATAGCGGTAGCACTGGTCCGTAAAAGCGCTATAGCAAACTTAGATATAGCATTGTATACTAGAACGCGCTACTTCTATAGGCAGTAGCTATTTATTTTCCTTTTCTTTTTCCCTTTTTCTTTTCCTTTTCCTATTTATTTTACTTTTTCCTTTCTCCTTTATTTAAGGAACTTATCTATAGTGGGGGGTATGAAGAAGATGCTACTGCTATGTTAGCTATAGCGCTGGTTCTAAACGCACGCTACTGCTATGCCTTTCTGCTTTCTTTTTATTTTCCTTTACATTTTCTTTTTGCCTTTCTCCTTTTTCTATTTATTTAGTTTTCATTTACTTTTCTATTTATTTTTCATTTTCTTTTGCTTTCACTAATAGTAGCGCTTTTCAAAGAAAACGAGTTGCTACAACCAACTTAGTGGCAGCGTGTTTTCCATAAGATCGCTACTACTATTCCTACCCTGCCGAGAACAATGTGAGAATTATAGTAGTAGCGTGTTTTCTTGTAGATGCGTTACTGCTACTACGATAGTTGTAGCGCGTTTTTTGACCCAGCGCTACTGGTAAATAGCAGTAGCGCATGTTTTTGACAAGCGCTACTACTAAGCTTCTATGTATAAGGTTTTCCCTAGTAGTGTATGTTTTTAAGAGGAAACTACAGTCTCACTAGTGGTTTCTACGATGAGTTCGACGTTGATCAATTAGCTTGGGAATCCAACACAGAGGTCTGGCTCCTATGGAGGGTCTTGTAGATAGACAGGCCTTCTACCCTTCTTTCTTTTGAACTGTTTGTACTCAGACATGATAAGCTTCCGTATGTGCTTTTTCTTTTATGACTGTATGTTCGGTCATGAGACCCATGTTTGTAATATCATGCTATGTATGGCTCCACAGAACCTTCTAAATAAATACTTGAGTCATAGAGTTAGGTTGTGATGTAGTGTTGTATCTACACATATCGAGCATATTGACTGTATGTTATTGAAATGCTTGGTATGTGTGGGATCCGACACCTAGTTGTTTATCCTTGGCAGCCTTTCTTATCGGGAAATGCCACCTATTGCTTCCACTGAGCCATGGTAGTTCGTTACTGCTCTGGAACACATGGATTGACCGGCATGTGTCCTTCTTTTCTTCTGTGTCCGTCCCTACAGGAAATATCACGCGGTGTTTACTAGAGTCCTTTTGTAGCCTTGCTACGACTCAGTTACACTCGCTACTGACGGACACGTGCATTGCTGGGTCAGGAATGGTTGTCCCTATAAGTTCGTATCACCTGTGTTTATGACTATTCATGTCGGCCCGGGTTCTCTGTCATATGGATGCTAGCGACACAATCATATACATGAGCCAAAAGGCGCGAACGGTCCCCGCCAAGGTAATGCTACAGCCATGGGGATATCGTGCATGAGGCCGCAAAGTGATATGATGTGTTAATTGCTAGACCGGTGTGACTTATAATCGGGGTTCCGACGGCTTTGATATCAGAGCTTGACTCCCTATAGGTTTACCAGGCCAAACTGGTCGAATTCAAGTCTAGAAATGCTTTAGTTATATAAGGGAATTGATTGTGGAAGGGAACATGAGGCTCTTTTTACTCCTTATCCTTGTGCCTTCTAATAATGAGTCGCCCTCTTCTTTTATATGGGGGTTAAGAAACTAGGCTCTCTCGTCAACCTATTAGGATGACGAGTTACTATGCGGAGACCTATAGGAAGGTGTTGTCTTCCCGAACCGGTGTTTCCATAAGAATTCATTTCTACATTATCAGTTGTCTTGCAGGTTGTTCCATTTCTCATGCCCGACCATTATGTTGCCTGAGTTGTCCCAGGTTTCTAAACAATCTGATGCATTTTCAAAGCTTTCCTCCCTATTCCTGATGTCTTTTGGCCAGACTAGACACCCAAATCATTGTGTTGAGGTATTCCATTACCTTAACATATCTGTTAAAGTTATTAGAAAACAAGGATATTTAGCGAACCACCGAGAGATTCAACCTTTGTGTTGTATCCCCAGTGTGATAATTCTGGCCATCATTCTAAAAAGCATCTTGTGATGCTATTTAGTTAGTAGGTATTCTACTTCAGGGTTTTTGAACCCATGATCCATTTCATTGATCCCTGTTGATAGTGTTGCCCGTTCTTTTAGGATATTAGTAAACATTGTGATAGGCTTCGATGTCCGTGGTATATAGTTCTTCCCATACCATGAGCCAATATGGCAGAAATTCTTTTGAACCAAAAGATCACAACCATAGTGCTTTTGATGAGTTCTCCATTATACATTGTGAATCTGCAGTCCTTCCTCTTCTACATGGGTTATTCAAAAGAAATATGTTAAACTTATTCCACATGCTAATCTAGGCCTTCACAACTTATAAAATCATGTGTTCCTTTGAGTTGCCCTTCTTCAGTTATATTCCGACCCTAGTCTATCAATTGATAGTCATGAGTTGTAGTGCATTCGTGTTCATCAGTGCCTATTATTTATGTGGTCTGTCAAGTCATTTTATTTCCGAAGGACTGGGAGAAGCAAACTCCAGTACCTCATCCATATCTAGGATTGGTTCAAAGCAGTTGTATTCCTCAAATCAAGATACCAATCCATCTTTTGTTCTCTTCTATGTATTACCCTCTTTATGTGAAGAATGTCATGGGAATTGCACACCATCTTATGAATTATTGATGTAGTGATACTTCTCATCATCATAATTCATTTCTTGGCCTCCGTGTTGGTTTAACCTGAATAATGATAGGTGAATCGTGATGCGTGAAATCAATACTCCTACCAACACCATTGATTGGTAGTTAATGGATGATAATCTCATTCTTAGTGTGTTGGGTGTTGAATCACCATTCTAAGATTGATCATGCAACCTAGTCTGTTTTACTGGTGCACTTATCCATCATTGAGTTAGGATTGTGCTAATACCTTCCTCTTTTTATCATATCGTCTTGCGCTGAAAAGCAAGATTGTTATCGAGCTTAATAACATATCGGTGGTTCGTGATTTTCTTAATTTCTTCTTGGGAGTATCACCAGGTCATCCAATGACCATTATGTTTAGTTGGCGATCAAGTTGGTTTATCCCCATAAACCACACCTTCTCCAGGAATCTATGTTGGATACCCTAAGCTAGTTGGTTAAGCTAAACAACAACTTGGAGAGTTGGAAGATAAAGCTTGTCCAACTTAGTTCATTCAAAGGTTTATCTTCTGTGTGTGCATGTGTTGAAGAAAGATAATATCTTCACATTACAAAAAAAACACTTCCGTGATGATACGTGTTTGTGACAGTAGGTCACATTTTCTGTCATGCATGTACATCCATGACAATTTTATGGTAGAACCAAGATGGTCGTACATGTGCTGTCTTGGAAGTGTTCCATGACAATACCAAAATTATCATCACGAAAGTGTGCACTTCCATGACGATCAATCGTGTGTCATAGAAGTGTTTTCGTCAAGGGTAACCAACATGTGGCATCCACCAGAATGGGTTTCCATTAAGCTATCGGGTTCTGATTTGGATCTGATAACCCATTAACATCCCTGACCAAGGGGGATTTCCACGCGTAAAATTCTCTTTCACCGGAGTATCCACGTGTCAGCTCAGTGCTGGGACAAATGTCATCCAGCAAATGGACAGGACGCGCGTATGATACTCGACATGTGGCTTGGCCCAATAGTGTCCCATTCAGATCAAAAGGCCGGCCCATTTTACTTGGTCAAAGGGTAGCGGCCCGGCCCATGAAAAGCATGTTAACGGCCTATTCGCATATAGCCCATTTACAGCCCGCTAACTCACGACCCGTTATAGTCTATCCAAATTAGGCGCAGTAGCATCATATGGGTTGTCCAATATTATTCCATCCCGTTGTAACTTTCGGCCCATGTATGGCCCATGACGCCTTTCTGCCCATATGAGGCCCTTTGTAACTCTTGGCCCATAAATGGCCTGTAGTAAAACTAGCCCAAACTGAATAGTATATCGCTTTATACCCATTAACGACCCATTATTCCATTCGGCCGTTTCCCGCCTATTTTAACTTTTGGCCTTTTAAAGGCCCATTTATTATTGGGCTCATTTCCGGCATTCAATTACTAACGTTTAGTTACTCGCCTATTCCGCTTGTGGGCCAAATTCAGCCCGTTGTTAAAGTCAGCCCATCTGTGGCCCGTTAATTTGTTGGGCCTTTTTCATAGTGTCATCAAATATGGCCCATTAATGACCTATTATTCCTGCCGATAGAATTAAGCCTTATACAAATCGGCCTATTAACGACCTGTTATGGTCGGCCCATAAACAGATGTTTCCGATTCTATCCCATTTACGGCCCATATTGTGGTCCGTTAGTGATCCACGAAACTACGGCCCATGTTTGGCCAATTGATCAAATGGCCCGTTGAAGGCCCATTGAATCTGCGGGCCGTCGAAGGCCCATGGATCATATGGACCTTATGTCACGCCCAATATGCGACCCTATCCAAAAGGAACTCGAAGGTCCCACCAAGGATAGACCCGCATATTGAAACGCTTTTGCAAGGTGGATATCATTACATCAACATTACATAATAGATGGGGATACATACAAGAGGCATAAAATTCCACACGAATACAACATCATCATACATAAGATCAACATCCGACTACGGATGAAACACAAACAGAAACTCAAACGACATCCACCCTGCTAGCCCAGGCTGCCGACCTAGAACCTATCCCCTGATCGAAGAAGAAGCAGAAGAAGAACTCAACGCAAGCAAGCATCGCTCTCGCGTCATGATCATCGCATAACCTGTACCGGCAACTGTTGTTGTAGTAATCTGTGAGCCACGAGGACTCAGCAATCCCATTACCATGGGTATCAATAGTAGCAAAGCTTAATGGGAAAGGAAAGGGTAAAGTGGTGAGGTTGCAGCAGCGACTAAGCATATATGGTGGCTAACATACGCAAATAAGAGCGAGAAGAGAGCAAAAGGAACGGTCATGAAGCTAGCAATGATCAAGAAGTGATCCTGAACTCCTACTTACGTCAAACATAACCCAAAGACCGTGTTCACTTCCCGGACTCCGCCGAAAAGAGACCATCACGGCTACACACGCAGTTGATGCGTTTTAATTCGGATCTGGTGTCAAGTTATCTACAACCGGACATTAACAAATTCCCATCTGCCCATAACCACGGGCACGGCTTTCGAAAGTTTATACCCTGCAGGGGTGTCCCAACTTAGCCCATGATAAGCTCTCACAATCGACGAAGGATATACCTTCTCCCAGGAAACCCGATTAGACTCGAAATCTCGGTTTACAAGACATTTCGATGATGGTAAAACAAGACAAGCAAAGCCGGCCGAATGTGCCGATAAATCCTGATAGGAGCTGCACATATCTCGTTCTCAGGGCACACCGGATTGTCCAAACTTCCGGTAGGCCAGCCCAGAGTTGCCCCTGGTGGCCACCGGCGGCTCACAGGTTGGACCAACACTCACGACGAGCACTGGCCCGGGGGGATAAAATAAAGATGACCCTCGAGAGCACGACTCCCAAGGGAAAAAAGGGCTAGGTGAGGCAAATGTAAAACCAAGGTTGGGCCTTGCTGGAGGAGTTTTATTCAAAGCAAACTATCAAGGGGCTCCCATAAATCACCCAACCGCGTAAGGAACGCAAAATCCGGGAACATAACACTGGTATGACGGAAACTAGGGCGGCAAGAGTGGAACAAAACACCAGGCATACGGCCGAGTCTTCCACCCTTTACCAAGTATATAGATGCATTAATAATATAAGAGATATTGTGATATCCCAACATAAACCTGTCCATCATGGGGCAATCTTCAACTTCACCTGCAACTAGCAAAGCTATAAGAGAGGCTAAGCAAAAGCAGTAACATAGCCAAGCAACGGTTTGCTAGGAGGGGTGTCAAAGGTTAGAGGTTCATGGCAATCTGGGATGGCTTGATAAACAGGTGATAGGTAGCGCAGCCTAGCGATAGAACGAAGCAACTAGCATAGCAATGATAGTAGTGAGATCCAAGGTAGCGGTCATCTTGCTTGAAATCCCGCTAGGAAGAAGAACGAGTCCATGAATAAGATAAAGCCACGAAGACGAACCAAGCGTAGACAAACGAATCCTCACGATCGCAACGAAACGGGAACTATCGAGAAGAAGCACACAACATGGTAAACACACCACACATAGACAAGACATGATGCACAATAAGCATGATGCATGACAAAGCTACATGAAGCTACTCATGGCAAGAGATGATGCAAACAAGAGCAACACATCAAGGCAATTTTAAATGAGGCCGGGAACAACATATAATAATTCCGGTAAGTCCTCATGCAAATTTCGAAATTGGTCCAGATATGAATAAACCTTATGTTCAAGTTGTTAAACATCAAGTTAAGATACACCAAGATGATCTACATGAGATTCTAGTCAAGTAACATATAAAGTTCATATAGTTCGGAGCTACGACCTAGAAGATATGAGCAAAACAAGTTAAACATGGCATTGATGCAAAATGCATACAAACATCAAGCAAACACCTCAAAACAAGGATGCAACATGATAATATGAAGCTACATGCAAAATCAAGCAAATTTCATATAGAGCACACTCAAAACGGAGCAACGGTTCAACACATACACTCTATACAAGTTATAGCAACAATCTGTCCAAAACAGCAACTAGGCATCTTGCAAGCATCAAAACAACATGCTACAAGACCTCAACAAGAAAACAAAAGGCATGGCCATGATGTACAGGTAAAGCATAACAAAACAGGAACACTGAGCTATCTCCAGAAATCACTAGAACATGCTCAAACACACATGACAAGATTGCAAACAATAACAGTTCAGACTTTGCAGAAAATAACATCAGGTTGCAATGTTTAGAGCTATCAAACAACATGTTACAGGAACTTATCATGGCAAACAAAGGCATGGCATGAACCTACTAATTGCAGAGAACAAGAGTCCCTTACTGACCAAGAGCCAAAAAGGAACATAAAATATGATGGCACCGATGCAAACATAGCAAGTTATATGACAGATGCAAACATGGCAGGGACAACGATAAGTAGGCATGTTGGTGAGCTTGTACAGCTCACCATAGAGCAATACATGGCATGGCAAGGCAACCAACAGTAATAAGACATGTTTGTGAATCTAAGCATGGCAAGATCAAGTTCACAGGGTGCATGGATCACTAACAACAATCGTGGCAACAACTGAACTTAATGTTAACAGGGCTAACAACAACATTATTTAGCAACTTGAGGGCAAGAGTACAACAAGCTACATCAAGCTATAAATGCAACCAGGGGAATGGATGGATATAGCATGACATGTATAACAAAACATCCTTAGTGAACATCTCCAGATTATGCATAGAATGACTTGTAGAAGCAGGTTTACATAGCATCACAAAATAACAGATTCAGCCTAGCAAAACAGTAACAACAAGTACACTACTTCACGAGCTCGATTCACTCACCACAAGTCATTGTATGACAAGATAAGCATAGCATCAGCAATAAGACATGTTTATGAAGCTAACCAAGGTAGGAACAAGTTCATAACATGCAAGGATCAACTACAACAACCTTGGCAAAATCAAATAACATGTAAACAATCTGCCAGGAAACATTTTAGAGCAAAAGTAGAGCACGCAAATGACATGCTAGACTACTCCATAATTGCAACCAGGGGCATGAATGGCTAGAGAAAAACCATATGTTCAAAACATCCTTACTGAAGTATCTCAAAATATGCTTGGATCTCTCTGTAGCATCAAGTTTACATGGCATAAAAATAACAGCAGAAAAGGGACTGAAATCAGCAACATCACGAAGCCTAGTTTACATGCTTGTGCTAGTCACCACATTGATCACAAAAATACATGGTAAGCACCTCTATAAAGAAGACATGGCATATTTCAAAACGCATGTAGACATCAACCTCATAGGATGCACACATCAATAATGGCAAAAATGACAAATGAGCAAGTTCTGTTAACAAACAGCAGACAACATCATATAGCACTCTTGCAACGATAATTCAGGCATCAAGATGAGCTCAAATGAACATGATGCACTGGAATGAAATGAAGTAGTCATTGAGACGAACAATTTGACATATTACACGCACAAAATGGAGCAGCACACATGGGAGTTACAGCAGATCAAACATGGCACCAGAATATCAGGAGTTTCGAGGACTTAGCAGAAATTACCATCCCGGATCTAGGGTTGACCGGGCACGCATCACGAGGCGGTGACGGATCTCGCCGGAGAAGACGCGGGGTGGCCGGAGAAGGACCCCGGGAGGCAGGGCGGCGCAGCTCCGGCGCGGGGGTCGCGGCAGACGCAGGGATGACGGGTGGAGGGCGGCGAAGGCGCGCCGGCCGGCGGCGGGGCTGACGCGGGGCCGCGGGCGGCGGTGGTCGCGGCCGGCGGGCGGCGCATGGCAGCGGGGCGCCGGCGAGGTCGGGCGGCGCGCGACCGAAGGCGAGGAGGCGGCGGCTGGCGGGGCACGCTGGTGACCGCGGCGGCGGCGCGCGCGAGGCGCGGCGGTGGCGCGGGATCCGGCCGAGGAGGCTAAGGCGGAGGCGCGCGGGGCGGCGCGCGG